>NW_026707028.1:157500-186772 GCF_024137745.1 Phymastichus coffea | reverse complement strand
TGGTTATGAGGCAAAATCCAGTTCGATCACTATGGGCCTGTGGTCACTGGTGGTCCACTCTTTCACCGCCCAGCTAGCCAAGAGGTTTGACAGGTTTGACGTGTGTAAGGTTACATCGATATCCGTCTCGCCCCTCGTGCTACGGCACGTTGGAAGTTGGTCCCTTCTATTGGCCACTATTAGCCCAAATTGGTCTATGAATTCTTCAATGACTGTTCCATTCTTGTCCTGTGTGTTAGACCAGATCTTTGACTTGGCATTTGCATCCATTCCAACTAAGAATCTTTTGCCTTTCAATTGCTTCAGAGTCTCAGCTAGTTTGTCAAGATAGGTCTTCCTGCTGTGGCTGAACTGGCAGTAGATGCTTACGAGGTATATTTCGCCAAAGGCTCCGACCACTTGTGCGCAAACACAATGGGAGTCGCACAGATTAGAAATCTTGACAGCGGTGACCTTGTGCGGATTGTAAAGTATCGCAGCTTGAATCTTTTCACCCTTTTTGGATCCATGAATAGCTGCGATGCTGCCCATACCTGAAATCGCGTTATTCCAGTGATATGGTTCTTGCACCAGTGCCACCTGTATGTCAAGATTTCTGTCCGTCATGATGTCTCCCAGCTCATCGTTGGCTACTTGCCTTTTGTTGAGGTTCAATTGTATGATCCTCAACTTCTGGCCCAGTTCGGGGTTTTGTTGTGCGTTCAAACTAACCCTCTTAACTGGTGGGCAATCGTCTTTGCTTTCTTCTGTTTTGATTAGTTGCGAAGGAAACTGAGTTGATACCGGAGTGTTAGAGCAGTGCTCTGGTTTCTCAACGGTCATCTCCTGCTTACGTTTCCTCGCCTTGTTATACCTAGAGTGGTTTACCATGTCGCTTTCAAGGTACAACGCAATTTTTAGTTATATTTTTCCTCCTTTGGGATCGCTGCTGGCGATCTGGAGGGTGGCTTTCGACTTTAGTCCTGGCGTTAACTTTCGCGTTCAACTAAGCAAGTGGCGTTCGAGTGGCGTTCAAGTGCGTGCAGTGAGTACTTGTGCGTGTGCGTGTTTACTTAGGCTTGAGTTTTGTTACCTTATCGGGTTTCTCCATGGTTTCGGGGTCCCATGGCTCTTTTATTTACATTTTGATTTATTAGCTAGTTATTTTTCTAGCTTTTGATCTGTTTTTAATTTTGATTTTGATTTTGATTTTTGTTTTGATTTTGGTTTGCTTGTTTTCAATTTATAATCTATTCTTTCATTTGATTTTGATTTATAATTCTTAATTTTTAATCGGTAACTTTCTTATTATTTAACGCATCTTAATACTACTTAATTTTCTACTTACTGTACTACTGCTTATGCTATTGCTTAAATTATAGTTAATTGCTTAGGACTAATCTTATTATAATATAACTTAAAACTAATTACGAGTGTACCAGCGTGTTTTTATTTCACGCTGGGTTTGATTTTCAATCAAACCTCGTTTGGTCAAGTCCGGGTTAGGTGTTAGACGAGTTGCAGCCAAAGTAGCATTTGAGTGAGCATGCCGGGTTTTTGCCTTTACTATCATCTTAGCCTGTGTTCGCCATTAGCAGCACTGGATCTGATGGACTTTCAGTGCATGGTTTTCGCTTTCAAAAGGAGCTGACAGCCACTAATTTCGCTTTCAATTGCAAAATTGCTTTAGTTATTAGGGCTCAAAACAATTCCTTAGCAGGAACGATGTTGCCCTTCTGTGGAAACATTTTTCCTAAGGGTTTTAGCATCCGTAGTGCGTTTTAGTCATCGAGAGTTACTCGGCCCAATGGACTGTTCTCTCGCACAATTTGGTGTCGGGCCTTACTCCGGGAGCTCGAGGCAAAGAACTTTGGGTGGCTGCTATGACCACGGCCGCGACTCTTTACCCACAGCAGTGGCACCTACCGATTGCCAGTCGATAGGGGGAAATTTGTTATCTACCCGAATTATATTCGGATTGCCGGGACCATTGGCCCTCTGCAACTAGCTCCCGGAGCGGTCTCCCGTCCTCTAAGAGGGCGCGCGGTACCACAATCCCAAGAGATTTCCCCTCAAGTGACTCCCGGATTTTGGCATTTCTGGGCTCAAGTTGAGCTCTTGAGGTGTGTTAGACTCCGCGATGATTTGGGCGTTTACAGGCCGCACCTCACCACGTATTGTTATGGTCCGTGTTGTTATATTTTGTTTGGCCGGTTGGCCTGTAGCCCTGAGGGCAAGCGTTGTGTGTTTTGCCTACTGTTTCTTTGCAGAGACAGCGTTTTCAGCCCCACCACGTGAAGGTACACACATCCGCACTTGTGATTGCAAGTCTTCGTTCAAATATACATTGCATTCACTTCGGGTCGACTAGCATTAGTTGCTTGTCGAGGGCAATTGGTGACGCATTTTGTACTTCAGCATTTGTATATGCCCGTACACAAAAGAGAGAAGTTTCGACGTCCTCGCCTAAAACAACGAGTTGTTTGTTTGAGGAGTCTCCGTTCTCTACTAAAGGAGACAAATACCGTCCGCCGCTTTGACAAAAGATTTTTGCACAAAGTGACCTGGCCAGCCTCGCGGCTGGCCATATGGTGCACTATATGCATCATCCATGTTTTTGCTAAGCGGATTATAATCGAGCTTCCTGAGAGCGTCGTGATTGCAACCGCCGGTAGATAGGGACAATTAATTCATTTGTGTTTAACGTGCGGTACCTGGCATACGCCTTACCCACACGGCACGCCTACGTGCGTAACAGGGCTGGGATACGCCCAGCCAGCGCGACCCCGGATCCTCAGGTGCCCGTCTATGTCGTTCACCCGAGGTCCGAGATCTACCGATTCTCTCCGAGGGGGTGTAAGCCTCTCGGAGAACCCTCGGTGGGGGTCGGGACCCATCTATATCCCTAACGGCTAAGCAGGCCGCTGCCCGAGTTGAGGCCGCAACTCACACGTCGTAACCCGAGGCGGTTTCCAGAGACTGCTAACGCTGGCGTGCGTTCCAAGTCTCTTTCAACCGCCCCCGGTTACTACCCCGCGATGTCGGGTGTCAACCACTGCCACCACGAGTCCAACCCAGCGACCGGGACGGGGCCCGGCTATGCCGTTCCCCGCGGGCCCCCGGTCTCCCGTGGTACCGTTTATGCTCTGGTATGAGCCACGGTGGAGGTCTTACCACCTCCGGCCCCGGGTAGCCAGCTCAGGTGTGCGGGTTCGCCATACCCGAAGACTAAGGGCTTTTCAGCTGCTGCCAGCCCCCCTGCACGGCAAAACTCCCTTGTTTCCTGTCATCCTTTCACCATTTCCCATTCCTATATCTCTATTCCTTAAATAATACACACTCACTCACTATCCCTACATTCATTTATCCATTCTCGTTTCTTGCTCGCCTCTCCTCAATCACCCTCTCTCTCATCCCATACGCTCTCCTCACAAATTCACATAACCTTTCATAGTACACTTTCTTACTCAGCACACCAGATACATTCCAACCACCTTCTCTTTTCTCCACCACATTCATTCCTTCCAAATCTCTAAATCCTTCGTACATATTACACCTGCACAGCACGTGCACCCATCCTCTCGCTCATCACCACACACACAGACCGGAGTCCCACTCAAATTTCTGTCGTAGAGGAACGAGTTGAGACTTCCGTGACCAGTTAACAGGTACGTCACTCTCAAGTTAGGGTCGAACCTTTTTGCTTTACCCGAGAAGGTAACGTCCCTAATCCATTCAAATAATACTCTTCCCTTCTCACTATTTTCCCACCTCTCCTGCCACAACTCATTTACTCTTGCATTTACTAAAACTCTCACATCATTCACATCCAAACCCTCCACTTGCTCATTCGTTACCAGGTCCATATCCCCCATATTTATACCTCGACGGGCCTTGATCATGGCTACCCATCTCATGCACTCCAGATCCCACGGAGGCGATCCAAGGAGGACCTGCATCGCCTCAGTGGAAACCGTTCTACACGCTCTCGTACATGCATATACAACTTTCCTCTGGCAACGGATGAGCTTCTCTCTGCAACCTTTCCATTTCAACACCTCATACCACACACTTGCCCCATACATAACTGCTGGTATCACGAGTCCCTTTACAAGGACTCGAAGTACTTGTTTCATTAACCCCCAATCTCTCCTCAATACCCTTCTCAGTTTCCCTATAATATTTGAAACCTATTCTCTCATACCTTCCAAGTGTACCCTGAAATTCATGCCCACCCCCATATTAACACCTAAATATTTTACTCTATCCACGAACCTAATATTCCCGACGGCCCGCTCCTCTTGTTCTACTCTCACATGTATTCTTCTATTCTCCATCTGTAAGCCTCCTTTCAGAACCATTCCTACCGTTTTTGTTTCGGACACCTCTACTCCTACCTTTTTTCCCCACTCATATACTCTTTCCAATTTCATCCTCGCCACCTCTTCCACTTCCACTCTTGTATCTCCCTCCACCAGAAGGAGCAGGTCGTCTGCGAATGCCAGGTCCTCTTCCACGAAGATCCTAAATTCTCTCCCTAATCCGTCTTCTTCCACTGATTCGCTATCACTCATACTCCTCCATTCATCCAACTGTCTTTCCTCGTTCATTTCTTTCAATGCATCCATCAACTCATTCATGCATAGCACCCACAGAAAGGGGCCAGCAATAGAACCTTGCGGGGCTCCTCTCCTAAGTTCTTTTTTCACTTCATCCCTTCCATTCATCATCCATACCCACCTGTCCTTGAAATAATCTCTCCACATCCACAATTCCTTTCCCTTACACCCAGCTTCCCTTAATTTCTCCAACGCTATCCTCCAAAGAATATTGTCGAATGCTCCTTTGAAGTCCACGAAAATCCCCAAGACATATTTCCTCTCCGATCTTCCTACCATTTCCTTCAGTTTGTTCCAGGCGTCTTCCGTCCCCTTCCCCGGTCTAAATCCAAACTGCAATTTATTCCACTTTCCCTCCATTCTTCTCTCCATCCTCTTAATTAACATTCTCTCCAGGATCTTCCCGGCCTCACAGAGAAGCCTCACTGGGCGGTAAGATCTCACCTCCGCCGGGTCCTTATCCGGCGATTTAAGAAGAGGCACTACCCTCGCCTCTTTCCATGGAGTCGGAAAGACTCCCTTCCTCAGACAAGCATTAAAAATCTCCCTCATATGTCCCGGAATAGCCCCATGGACCTCTCGGAGCATTTCGTTGGTAAACCCGTCCATCCCCGGTGCCTTCCCCATTTTCATTTTACCCACGGCATCCTCCAACTCATCCACCGTAAACTCACTCCCCCCTTCATCTATTCCTTCATCCCTCCTCCCAGGCTCATCCCCCATCTCCGGAATAGGGATACCGTCATCCGGAGGGAAGAACTCACTCAGGAGGGCCTGAGCACTTTCCCCCCAATTCTTGGTCCATTCCCTCCCAATCTTCATACATGCAAGTCCCCTTTTTTCGTATTTCCCCATGCAAATTTTGTATACCTTCCCCCATGGATCTTTATTACCCTCCCTCCTTACGAATTGTTCCCAATCTTTATCCTTTGCTTCCTTCAATTTATCCTTGTATGTTCTCATTTGCTCCATCCATTAATTCCATTTCTCCCTATCCAAATCACCATCCCTCCTCCTCTGTCGTTGATAGATCCTTCTCTTCCTTCTTGTCTCTCTCTTTATTTCCTCCAGTTCCTCATTCCACCATGTTAACTTCTTCTTCGTTCTACTGCTATTCATTCTTCTCATACACTCATTATTCACTCTTTCTATCCATTCATTCAGCTTTTTCACCTTTTCATCCACTCCCAGAATATTAAAGTTATCCAACCCAAAATCATGCGCTTTTCCTCTCAGGCACTCTCTATATGCCTCCCAATCACAACCTTGTTGCTTCCATCTTTTGATTTCTCTCAACTCCCTTCGTTCCCTACCCCTTTCCTCATCCTCAGTCATGCCATTTCCTACCCACATTTCTATCCTTATCGGATTATGATCTCCCAACGGCCAATCCTCCTTTACCGTCCACTCGAAGGAGACATCTCTCTCATCTCCGGAAAAGAGAGTGATGTCTATATCACCCTCCCCCCGGGGTCCAGAGAACGTAAATGTATCTGTGGGGACGTTTAGCACTAATAAGTCCGTCCTTAGCAGCCAATCCTCTATTTCCTCCCCTCTTCTACCCGCCTCCGAACCTCCTCTCACTCCCTTACTGTGCCAGAGAATAGACGCTGCATTGGCATCTACCCCTATCAACAGCCTCTTTCCCCTGGCAACCCGGACCATTTCCTCCACAAATGCCATCCCCCTGTCCATTCGCTCTCTTGGCCTAAAATAGACCGAGGAAACAAACAGTTCCCCCATGTCCCCTTTTACCCACACCCCCACACCGTCTTTCCATTTATACTCTTCCACAGACATACTCACCAATTTCACATCAATCACACACACAGCCGTACTTCCCCTTTCACTCACATATACTACTGTTCCCCCAGGTAAACCCCGAACGCGATCACGCCACACATATGGTTCCTGAAGGAGGAGGATCTGAATCCCCATCCTCACGGCGTACTGGCCAAGGTCACACATTACCGCGTAACTACGCTGGCAGTTCAACTGGAGAATCTTCACCATCTCATATCGCCTATTTTGTCTATCCATTATCTGTTATATTCCGCAACCACCTTAATCTCATTTTATATTCTGGACATTCCGGCGACCTTACAGAGTGTCCTGCTGGTCTCCCTCTTACCTTACATCTAACACACTGTTCCTTCCCTTTACATTTCACCGCAATATGTCCTTCACCACCACACCTGAAGCAAACTACTTCCTTTTTACATTGGAACACACGGTGATCAAAGTCTAAACACTTATAGCACCTCTCTACTACTTCATATATTTCACACCTATAGCTCATCAGTCCCATATACACCCTACCTTCACTAACTATTTTATTCCTGCAATCCCTTGGACATCTTACTACAACTTTTTCCGTTTCATCATGCTGTCTCCCAAATCTCTTCACAATCTTTACCCTGTTCCTGAATTCTTCCTCCCCTATTTCTCCCTTCAGATTTTGCGTATACAGTCCCCCCAATATAGAGTCATCGTCCATTCCCTTCCTTACTCCAGATATCACCACCCTCGGATCCAACTTCTTCGGTTTGTGAGCGTTTAGTCCAGCCTCGCACAAATCCGAGCAGTTTAGAATCTTATCCCTCTCTGCCTCACTCGGGATCTCAACTACTAAACTCCCACCGGATCTAGAGGGGCGGATCGATTTAATCCTTACCCCTTTTTCGGGTGGTATACACTCCATCATCCTTTGTCTTATTTCTCTTTCCGTCAGATCATCATGGATCCCTTTTACAACTACAGCATAAGATCTTCTACTTCCTTGACTATTTTCAATCCCCCTCCTGTCCAGTGAAATTTCTCCGCCAGACCTATCTATCATACCTTCACTTCTCCCTCTAGCAATTGTCTCCTCAAGTCCCTTCACACTCTGCTGTATCTTTCCTTCCATCATCTGAACTTTTTTATCCATTCCTTCTACTATATTCTTCATCGCCTTACATGTTTCCTTAACTTCACTCAATGTTTCTACCTCCACTATATCATATGCCTTCACATGATCTTCCAGTCTTTTGTTCTCAATCAGTAGCCTCTGTATCAGTCCCTCATACCTCCCACATTGGTTCAGAATACGGTCTACTACCCACTTTGTGACCTTATTAGCATCTGAGAGGAGGATGTTCCTAAGATCACGGGAGATAGTACCCATCTCTTCTAATGCATCCGCACTGGATCTTGACTCCTCCATGATTAACCTTCTCATATTCACTTCTTTCACCCTCTCACTTCTCCTCTCTCCCTTTTCTCTTTTTTCCTTATCATTTCCCTCATTCCCATTTTTAAGATCTTTGTCTAATGTTTCCCTTTTAATCATCTTGGGCCTCTGACTCACATCTTCACATACCACATATATATCCATATTTCCGCCCTTCATTCTATCACCTGCCTTCCTCTTCATCTGCGTAGGCTGAATCACATCTACTATCTCTTGACTCATCGGTCCACTCTTTTTCACGCTCTCCATCTCCCTTCTTATTTCCTCTGTCCTATCCTCAATCTTTTTTCCTCTCTCAGTCGCTTCTATCCTATTCTTTTCAATTTCCTCCTCTAGGTCTTTCTTTTCTCTTCTCAATCTCAATTCTTCTTTTTCTCTCCTTAATCTTTGCATTTCCATTTTTCTTTTTTTTCTAGACTTTCCACTCTCTTCCACCTTTTTTGGAGAGTGAGACCTCGATCTAGTTCTTCCCCTTCCATCATCATCCAACGAGGAGGACGCCGACGTACTCCTACCTCTGTTTCCTTCTTTATTTTGGGCTGGGACACCCAGTTCGTTTGTGCAACTTTCACTTAATTTCCTTTGTTTTTCCATTTCATAAATAAATTACAATTTATTTAGCTTATAGCCCACGAACCCCGAACCACCCCGATCATCCGCCCCCAAAGGAACCCAACCCCCATCTCGCTTCCAACGAGGGAGAAACCGCGACCTAGTCTCAGGTAGTGGCCTCGAAGTCGACAACACAGCGCCCCCTAACGCCTCCCACCCGAGTGCCACTCGGAGCGCTTCGGGCAACGGTGCCCTTTTCACTGCTTGCTACGGGGCAGCCCGATCGAGTGGCGAGCTCGACCCGGGCCCCGGTACTATGCAGCGGCCCAGGCTTGCACTGCCCCTCTTTCCGAGTAGAGGAGCCTCCTGGTTCCGGCTCTGTACCCTCTCCCTCGACCAGCCGCGGCCCCCTCCCACGGTTTCTACGAGAAGGCTCCCAAGGGCACGGACAACCGATATTCCGAAGAATAAGTGGCCCGAAAGTCCGAAGACCGCCCTGCCAGGCGCCAACTGGCAGAGCCCCCCGTGATTAGCCTACCGAGCAAGTGAGCGTGCAAATACACCGCCCTCACTCGCCCGGCGTTTCCTCCTCAGCACGACGGAGACGTTCACGGTAGGTTTGCTGAGGGTAGATAGGGACAGCTGTTGACCAGTCACGCCGAGGTTTCCCTCACCCGGCCTGTAGTGCCATTGTGGCTCATCCGGGGTCTGCAGGGTACTAGCCTGCAGAGCACGTAAATCAACCTTCCCCGAACTTCCACTGCCGTGCAAGGGGTAACGCACTGGAAAAATTCACGTGCCCACTGGACGCATGCTATCTTTTACTAACCGATCCCAGGGGCCCATCGGTCCCTCAGCGCGGAGCGCCCGGTACTACCCCGGTTCCTGGGATCCGCCTTCATCGATAAACCATGTGATGGGAGAGACAGTTTAGTTACAGCTGCGATTTAGGTCCCCCATAGCCGGATACTTAAGGGTATTTGCACTGAGCCAGTGTTTCGGCCAAGTAGACTTACTTTGCTGCAACTCAGTACTCCCTTCCGGAACCGCGGTAGGTTTCAACCATGTCGCAGAGCTGTATCCGCGGGGAACCACGGGGAGGCCTGTCCCCCTGACCCCGCCTGGGCCAGAACGATTTGACCTCTTGTTGAGCTGATAGTAACCTACCTAAGAAATTGGTTATTGGTAATTTGCTCTTGAATTGAGCATAGTAGAGAGAGAGTTGGAGTAAGACTTCAAGAGGAGACTTGATGTCTAAAATTTTGGTTTTGGCAGAAGTGCTGTTTAGCAGTGGGGATACTTGTATGGAGATAAGGGGGAATGTAATATGGTTATTATTGTTCATGTGTGTTTTCTTTATTGTTGATAGTTTGGAGTTGTTAGGAGAATAGTGTTCCGTTCACGGAACTATTTTCCGGTCCTGAGTATGCACTGTTAAGGATTAAATATTGAATGGCGTTTGAGGGGGAATAAGGCATTATTTTAAGCGGGGGTTGTCACCTAAGATTTTGCTCATTGGGAGCACTGTTGTACAGTAGAGATTAATGTATGGATGGATTAAAAGTGTGTGCTAGTCTGAGTAATGTGTGTGTATTTGAAGTTATAGGGATTAGACTCCTATTAAGCCAAGTCAGAATTAGATCAGGATGAGATAGGGTTCTTTGTGTTTTAATCCATAAGATGATCCGTTCTTATATTAGAACGTATAGTCATAACCTCCCTGGTAAAAAGAGACAACATCTTGAAATTAACATCAGAAGATACTAAGGTCCGCAACGGAGCAGAATCATCCGCCAACAAAGGATCCAGTGCTTCCCTCATTGGTGTAAATTCAGGACATTCAAAAAGTACATGACCAACGGTATCCTCTAATCCACATTCATATAATCTTTGTGCCCTCTCTCTAAATCTCGTGGGAAAAAACCCTGATAGCTTAGATCGAAAATCCCCATGACCCGTTAGAAATTGTGATATATAAAACGCCGGCCTCACCCAAGTAAACTTTAACCGATCTCGTACATTAGGAAAGAACCTACAAGTCATACGACCTCGACTAGAACTCTCCCCATTCCCTCTGCCACTGGGATAAAATTGCTTCACTTAAAATCCGCTCGGCATCTTCCGCTGGAATAATCACTTGTCCTGAAATAATAATTGTCTCCCCAATACGCAACCTAAACTTTGCCCATCTCTCAAATAAAAACAAATGTATGGGAAGTACCCCAGCCAAAACACATAAAGCTTCGGCAGAAACGGTAGAGTAGGATCGAGTAACACATAATAAAGCCTTTCTTTGCAAGCTGGATAAAGTACGGAAATTTCTACCAGTACATAGATCAAACCATGAACCAGCAGCATAAGAAACAGTAGGCTCAAAAACCCCCCGATAAAAACGCATTAATGTAATATAGCTATACCCCCAATCGCGATGTGACAATCGTCTGAACTTACCGAATAGAATACCCAGCCTTGACCTTAGATAATCGCAATGCACACCCATACGCAAATGTTCGCCTATGTGTACACCTAAATATCGCACTGAATTCTTAAAAGAAACCCTTATATTATCAACCCCCTCAACCCCTATCACTCTCACAACAGGATTCCTTTTACGAGAGATTGACTTCCTCTTATTCCCCATAGATCTACGCAACCTTGCTGACCTATTATGCCTTAACTGCGACCTCCCTCCTAGCGCTTTGTAATAACCAACAGTACGTCGTAAAAATAAAACCTCTGTCTTATCAACCGCAAGCTGCATTTTAGCATATTTGCACCACTTCAAAACATTCTCTATAACAGTTCTACACGCAAACTCTAATTTTCCCCTACTACCAGCCTGTATTACAACTAGGAGGTCATCAGCATAAGCAATAGAAGTAATTATGATTCCCCCAATAGCCAACCCAACTCTTAGCTCCTGTAAACGCTTTAAAAGATCCTCGAATAAACAGTTCCACAAAAGCGGTCCCAATACTGAACCTTGTGGACAACCTTTACTAGTCATCCTTTTGACCCAACTAACTAGACTAGTATACATATAAATCCACCTTTCCTGAAAATAAGACAACAATAATCTATAAATATTATCAGGACAACCCTTATCTTTTAGTGATTGGAAAATTAAAGGCCACCACACACTATCAAATGCACCCTTAATATCAAATAATATTCCTAACACGTAATCACCCTTATGCCCCTTACCAGCAGCATCAACAGCTCTTCGCATATCACTGATAGCATGCTCTGTAGAGAGAAGTCTAGTAAAACCAAACTGTCTCCCACTTATCACCTCTGCTGAGCCTACTGTCAAATTGAGGCGAAGAGCCAATAATCTCTCTAATAGTTTACCTATTACTGAGGACAGACAAATAGGCCTGTAGGAACTAGGCAGGGACGGATCTTTCCCACCACCCTTCGGAATTACAACAAGCCTTCCTCTTTTCCATGTCCTGGGATACACTCCAAACCTTAAACAGGCATTGAACAGTGACACCAAAAATTGTGACAATACAGCAAAAGCCTTCTTCAAAACTACAACCTCAATCAGGTCTAGACCAGGGGCCCTATTTGGCATAGTTGATAATGCCTCGCGTACCTCGCGTGTTACAAAATAGGGAGTATCCTCGATACCCGGTGAAACGTTCATTCTTTCCCGTAATGCAACATGAACATCCTCGTCCTCATGTCTACCATCGGCAGGGAAAAAGTTATCCAATAACAAACTAGATGTTTCCTCTATCCCAGTAGTAAATGTACCATCTGAATGACGTAGAGAGCTTAAAGGCCTTGGTAATTTCCTCTTTCCAACTTGAAGCTGATATACAATACCCCAAGGGCTATCATTACCGTATCCACTAACAGTGTCTCTCCAACTATCCTGCCGAACCCTTGAGATCTCATTCCTATAAAAGACCAACAGGGCCCGATACCTAGCAATAATATCCCCTAAAAGACTTGGTGCAATACCCTGCTGTTTGGCCTCCCTCAACACCTTGCGGGATTGTGTAACCTCTCTCTTCACAACATTAAGATGTGCATTCCACCATCTATTATGATACTTCCTAGGCTTCCTCCGTGGCATAGCAGCCTCACATGCCGCAATGATCTCCCTTTCCAGAGCTTCTGCAGCGTTCTCAACGTCGTCGGCACTATCAAGTGAAAGCCCTCCTAGGGAGGAGTTCTGTAGAATGAATATCAACTTATTCCAATCTGCCTTTGTAACCTGAAACCTTTGTACCGGAAAGGAAGGCTTGTCATCTTCATCCATAACCTTATCAGCTGCCATAACACCCTGACCACCCATATTAGGCAAATAACCTAATGAAAGCCTGAAGGAAAGAACGTGGTGATCACTGCTAGGTATGATGGTAGTGAGCACCCTCCATGACAGTACTGAGGAATAAAGATTAGGTGAAACCATACTCACGTCAATATAGGACGTACCACGAATGTTATCAAAAGTAGGAGAATCATAAGGCGAATTAAGAACACGATACCCAAAAGATAATATGAACCTCTCGAAAGCATCCCCCCTCTCCTCGCGTAGCTTGTATGCACCGTAACCTTTTTTCCGACGATCCTCTATATCTATAAAGCCCTCAGGCGGGGCCCAAAGTAAGGAACTTGCATTGCTATCAACCCCAACAATCACTTTTTCCCCCTGCAACCGAGTCAAAATAATGCCAAGATGCGCCATGTGAGGATCAATTGGATCACTAAACTTAAAGTAACAGGAAATGGTATAAAACCTTGCCCCATTTCCTGTAGTGATTTCTGCACAGGCACAATATGCATTAGACATTTCCCTCAAATGACAGACCTTAAAACTAGGATTTAGAACTACCACAGCAGCCCAAGTATTCTCTAGCTCCCAAACAACACTAATACAGGAAAACCCAAAACCCAAGGATATGTCTCCGTCAATATTCACACAAAAAGGTTCCTGCAACAACAATACATCGGCTCTCAAATTATTGAGGGACGAACTCAACTGAGCAGTAGCTGTCTCACCCCTCCCTAAATTAGCCTGCAAAATGTGAACCAGCTCGAGTTGGTTCATGGGATCAACTTTATTGACAATGGATGGACTGCCAATGAAATTGTAAGATGAGGATGAAAGCAAGAATGGAGAAGATGGAGTTGGAGCCCTGGGAGAAACACTCAATGAACGCACAGCATGGATGGTTTCCTGATCCAGCCGTGGAACCTTTTCTGGTACAGGATTGGAAGCAGAACTCACCTCTGGATGTCTGCTTCGTCGTTGACGATTCCTATGTCGACCTTTGTCCCTACCCTTTCTTCTCCCCCTAGAAGTGGAAGGAATGCAGCGATCCAAATCATTGTTGTCATGGCCCTGATCAGGACCCACAGAGGCACTGCCACATACTGGTGTACCACCACTACTATCAACACTGGATAGTGTCTCAATACTACTACTCTCGCCCTTTACCTTCCCACACCCTTTTAAATCATTAATATTCGAAAACATCTTGTTCGTACTTCGCTATTTGTCAGGACGTGAGGTCGCCATTCATCAAAATGCCTATAGCATATATATCATAGTGATATTGAAATTGATATTAAATATTATATCAAATTGAGATTGAGAACTATTCACGACCTTACCGTCCCTTTGAAGCGAATATGAAATTTATGGTGAAATAAATTGTCAAACGGACAGAGCACCATACCCGCCAAGGCTATATACCCCAAATAGTCGCCACAACCATCGGGGAATGGCATGCTGGCGACCTAACCCCAATAGGCCATGCATCCCATCACCACATGCCAAGCTTAGGATTTGGAGAATGATTATAGAGGTTCTACCCTCGCGGCCGGACAGTGAAGCCAAGCCCCCGCTTTCACTGAACACGACATTCCCCTACCACGCCCCATAGAGGTCGCTGAAGAGCTCAGTAAATTTACGGAGAAGATAGGTGGCGTTCACCTACCATCAGCTAGGATAGCCCAGGGTCGCCAATCCCCGAGATACATGGACAAGCGGTATCTCCCCATAATGTCCAAACTAAAATGTCCAAGCCAAAATGTCCACAGTTATTTATTGTCCAAAATAAAAATATGTATTTCATTAGTTTTTTGCTTTCGATTGTTTTCCCGATAGCGTTTTTTTCATTCACCATAACCTTTCATATCTTACATGTATTAACATTTGTGTACACTCTCACTCATGATTTTTCAAAATTTTCGTTGAACCTCGATAATGGCATATCGTACATTAGAAATAATTAAGAAAGGGTCTTCTACTTATGGACACATTGACGGTTTCTTATACTCTGCATCGACTTCCAAAGGTGATGTAAAATATTGGAAGTGTCGATATCGAGGTCAATGCGCCGCGCGTTTGACTACCGTCAGCACGGGTCGCAGTGTTTTGATTCGGAGAGGTGGGTCGGCAAACTCTCACACTCATGAACCTAATCCCGAAGAAGTCGAATCTGTGCGCATTATGGGAAATATTAAGGTACCACTCTATATTTTTCTACATTGAATAGAAATAATTTTAGCTGATATAACAGCGTTCGGCTATAAGTGACCGTGCTCGTCCTCCTTCTGCTATAACGCGAGAAGCACAGGATTGTAATGAAGCTGTGCAAGCTCGTTTACCTGACATTGGCAACATTAAAAAAACTATACAGCGCGAACGTTTACTGCATCTACCGTCTAATCCCACTACCATAGAAGACATAAAAGGTATAAGAGTCAACATATCTTTTTACATACCATCTCCTGCAGCTATACATTTATTATAAAGTATAACATTTAAGATATACCTGAAACTTTTACAAAAACGCTCGTTGGAGATACTTTCCTGATGTATGACTCTCATACAGACGAGGATTACAATTCGGACAGAATATTAGTGTTCGCAACGCGCGAAAATTTACGTTTGCTGTTCAGCTCAACAATTTGGTTCCTAGATGGTACGTTCGACACTGTACCATCGATTTTCTTCCAGCTTTTTACTATAATGGGTTCAGTTACCCAAACTTACAAAGGCACTGAACGTAAAATCGCTATACCATTAGTCTACGCACTCTTGGAAAATAAAAAAGAAATAGCATACTCCAAAGTCATAGAAGTTACTCTCTCCGCTGCTGAAGAGGCCGGTATACGAATACGTCATCCTCAGATTGTAATGACTGATTTCGAGCTGGCGATAATTAACGCTGTGAAAAATCATTTCGGTGAAAATATAATTCGACTGTGCTTCTTTCATCTTCGTCAAAGCATATACCGGAAAATACAATCTGAAGGTCTACAGCAACAGTACGGCGATCCGAATGACAATAGTATTCGAGAAGCTGCGCATTCCATGTGTGCCTTAGCCTACGTGCCCCCAGACAATGTGCCAGAGATATTCGACCTCTTTCAAAATGAAATGCCAGAAGAGTTTATTCCAATAGCTACATACTTTGAAATTAATTACGTCCGAGGTATTCGAGCAATTGGCCGGAGAAAAGCAGTAAGAGTTCGGTACGCGCCAGCCCTATGGAATCAGTACAACTCTGTTCTTCAAGGAGTTGCGCGGACAAATAATGCTTCCGAGGGCTGGCATAACCGCTTCCAAATATTAGTTGGTTGCCGTCATCCGAGCCTCTACAGTTTTCTTACGGAGATCCAGAAAGAACAGGCTGACGTTGAGTATATGTCGCGGGAAATAAGTTTGGGTAAAAAAGTGAAAAAATTGCCTAAAAGCAGCCAACTTCGAGCCGAAGAACGTATTGCCGCCGTCGTTGCCGCATATCAAAGTTATGTCGACGAAGAAAATGAATTGGAATATCTCAAAATAATTGGTCACCATCTTAATACGTGAATAAAATTTGGACATATTTGACATATCAATTGTGGACATTTGACTTGTGGACATTATTTTCTGTGGGCATTTTCCTTTGCACATTTTGGGTTGGACATTTCATTTTGGACATTTTGGGGTATAATCGGACAAGCATATACCCTCCCTGAGCAAAAATCTTATGGATATGGATATGGATGGATATGGATGGAGGTTTTGTGGGACATATTGATTTGTTTTTCTGTGTTTTCTCAAATTTTGAGCATATGCTTGTATTAAGGGAAGCAGGGGGGCTTAGAATAATATGGGTTACCTAGATGGGGAAGGGGGAATCTAAAAGGAGAGGAGAGAAATATTTAATTATTATTCTTATTATTTTGTTTTGTTTTTGTTTGTGTTTGTAGTTTATTAATTTATTATTTAAGTTAATTTAATTTGATTGATGTTTATGTTTATGTATATGTATATGTTTATGTATATATGAGTTCAGCTAGTGTTCAGTCCAAGGAGCCATACTCCAAACCTGATTAGTCACTGCTATGCGTGATTAGGACAGTTGTAGGTTACATACCGATGTTGAATTTGGTTCTTACTTAGGATTCCTGGTCCTGGTTATCTGAAATTTTTTAGAGGGAGGAGGGCGAATGCTTTCCTGTTCATGGGTTTTGCCATTACTTGGTACTGACACTCTCGTCCCTTATTCCTAGTATCATTTCGATACTAGTACTCACCCTCGAAGTCCCACGATGAGTCCTGTAAGGGAGATGTAAGGCCCACTGGCTGATCAAGATAGAGCAATGCTTCTTCTTGATCCCCAGTTGGGAAGGGGGTAACAGAAGAGGATGGAGAAGATTAGTCAAGTAGGTCATTCACCCTTTGGTGGTGGTAGTTGTTGGTGTGTCTTAGATTTAGGAATATGAAGTATGGAGTAAATGTTAAGTGAAAGAGGGGAAGGGGGAGGATCATTTGTTAACATGGTTTTTCTCCACGGCTTGTTTACGCGGGTGCTCCGCGGTTGGATTTTAACGAGGCCCAACACCTTGATTTGTTAACGTGGTGTGCTCCACGGACGGCTATAACGCGCACCGGCTGCTTGGTTTTAGTTTCGTGGTTTGCTCCACGGTTGGATTTTGACGCGGCCCAACACCTCGATTTATTAACGTGGTGTACTCCACGGACGGCTTATGACGCGCACCGGCTGCACGGTTTTAGTTTCGTGGTTTGCTCCACGGTTGGATTTTGACGCGGCCCAACACCTCGATTTATTAACGTGGTGTACTCCACGGACGGCTTATGACGCGCTCCGGCTGCACGGTTTGAGTTTCGTGGTTTGCTCCACGGTTGGATTTTGACGCGGCCCAACACCTCCGCACTGTTTAAGGAGCGACTGGCGTACTCGATTACGCGCTCCTGTCCATCGACTTCTTGCGTCAATACCGCGCCTATCCCACTATCGCTCGCGTCCGTTTGTAACACGAACTGCGCGCTGGGATCCGGCGACTGCAAGATCGGTGCCGAGACCATTGCGTCTCGCAACCGTTCGAAAGCCTGTTCCTGTTCCTGCTGCCAAGCGAACGGGATGCTCTTCTTCGTCAGGCGGTTTATCGGCTCAGCGATTGTTGCGAAGTCGGGTATGAAGCGACGATACCACGACATCATCCCCATGAATCGCTTCACCTGTCTGATCGTCCGTGGTACTGGGTACTCCATAATGGGCTTGATCTTCTCTGGATCTGGCCTTACCCCTTCACGGTTCACCAGGACCCCCAGGTACTTGACTTCCGACTTACAGAAGTGGCTTTTGGTCTTATTCACAGTGAGGCCCGCACCCAGGATTCGTTGTAAAACCAATCCCAGGTGTCGCTTATGCTCCTCAAAAGACGGCGAGATAATAATCACGTCGTCGAGGTACGCAAAAGCGAAAGGATCTAAATCCGGGCCAATCACTCTGTCCATCAACCTCTGGAAGGTCGCGCCGGCGTAAGACAGTCCGAAGGGCATTCTCTTAAACTGAAAATGCCCCAGGCCGGGGACTGTGAACGCCGTAATGGGGCGCGACTCCTTTTTAAGAGGTATCTGGTGGTACGCGCTACTCAAGTCCAGTGTCGAGATGAACTTAGCATCCCTGATCCTTCGCAGGATGTCGCTCATGAAGGGTAATGGGTAGGCGTCCGGCTTGGTTACTGCGTTTACCTTCTGGTAATTTACGCAGAACCGATATTTGCCGTCTGCCTTCTTAACCATCACCACTGGACTTGACCACCCGCTGGTTGCTGGTTCAATGACGTCGTTGTCCAGCATGGCTTTGACCAGCGCGTGCATTTCGTCTCGCACCCTGTCGGAGACCGGGTAGTATTTCTGTTTACAGTTTCGAGCGTCTCCGATGTCTATCTCATGCTCGACCCCCACAGCACAGCCTAAACACTCGCCTCCGTCTGGAATTAATCCATCGACGAGGCTAGCCACTTCTTGACGCTGTGCTTCCGTGGCTTCTACCAGGCCTACGGGTGCGAGGCACGACGTACCAGTGACGCTTGCCACTTCCAACGGTACTGCCACTTTGGCTTTCGCCAAGTACAGCTGGTCCGTGTCAGGGTTCAGGTTGGCGCTGAATTCCCTCACGAAATTCGCGCCGACGTAGCAGTCATCAGACAGCAGTGGCGTTATGGCGACCCTTACGTCTTTTGTGATTCCCCCTACCGTGAAGGGGAAAATCACATGACCCAAGATGGGACATGGACGGCCGTCGGCGAGCTTCGCTTCCCCCGCTCGCGTGACGTCCAGGCCCAGTCCCATGTCAGATGCCAACCTAAGCCCGAGTTGACCCATTACCGTCGATGAGGCCCCGGTGTCGTAGAGTGCCCTTAATTTATAGGCAGCTATTCCCACCTGAAGCCACCACCTGGTCTCATCCTCGGGTCTGTACCTGCGGGGAGCTTTCGCCGTCTCTCTCCCCTCTGTGGACGGGAGGCTTTCACGGCTCTTCTTGCCTTGGGCAGCCGCTACTCGCGTCGACGTGCTCTCGCCCGCAGGTGTCTGGGTCGCCGGCGTATCCTCCGGAGCGTCAGGTGGTCTCCTGGAGCTTTTGGGTCTGGTGGTCTCCTCTCCGGCCCACTCAAACCCCTGCTCCACCACCTGAATCCGGCCTCCGTACCCTTCGAGGATACAAAATGCCCGGTTACCCAGATCTGGCATCTGTTCGGTCGCTGCCGCTTCTAACGCCGCTGCACTGCTGGGTCTCGTGGGGTCCGATACCCCTGTCGAGTTTTCCCTGAACCCTGAGGTCGTTGACGGGCCCCTGCCACGTTCAAACGACCTGCGACGAGAGGTCACCTTTACTGGGGACGCGGAGGGGACCTCCGTCCTCCGCTTCCCTGCCCGTTTCCCTTGTTGCAATCCGGGCAGTAGCTTCTGGTAAAGCCCAGTTTGCCACAAGACGAGCACTTGATGGGTTGGGAGTAATCTATTTTCCTCCGCTGACCCTCTCGTCGCTGGCCAGGAGACCCTGGGGGGGTTTTATTCCTCCCCTTCTCTTGTGGCCGACCCTTCGGCCGCCTGGGAGAGTTAGCCTTCCTCTCCTTAAAGTACCGGTCCATATCGCGCCGCAGGGTCGCAATCTGCGACGACAGATCCTCGATGGGGTCTGTTACCTGCGTTGCAGCGATGGTGGGCCGGTCCTCGGGTCTCTTGGCCGGGGTTTTAACCGGCGACTCGGGTTGCCGCTGCTCCCTACCCCGAGACTTGCTGGACATGGCCGCCGTTCGGGGTCCTGCCCGGGGCGGTGGTGCCTTAGCTGACACCCCCATGTGCTCGGGGTACAACGTGGACGTTGGCTCCAACCTGGTCCTCGGGCGCTCGTCGTCCCGCAAAGCGGTTTCGATTTCGGTCTCCCGGGCGTGGAATTCGTCCACGTTGGAGAACGCATTCCTCCGTAGTTGCATTCGGATGGCGGGTAGGAGATTTGCATACAGCAAATCTAACTGCCTCTGCTCTGGTAACGGCGGACGCAGCTGGGCTAACATGAAGAGGAGGTGGCAGGCATATTCTCGTACCAGCTCTCCTTTCTCCTGGTACCGAGCTTGGGCCTCTTGCAGCAACCTCTGTTGCTGAAGCTCACTCGACCCAAACCAACGTCGAGCGCCTGCCACGAAGTCGGCGTAATTTCTCCATTTAAGCTTGTTAAGCTCGTACCAGGTCCTCGCAACGCCTTCGAGGAGCTCTGATACCGAGCACAAGATTTCGCCGTCTGTTAGCCCAGACCCCGCGCGTAGATCTTCTAGCCTAGACAAGAAGGTGTCTACGCACTCTGCAGCCGTACCAGAGTATCGCAGCTTCCACCCTCTCACAATCCTACCCGCGTCCCGAGTCGCGTAGTAACCCGACGCCGCATTGGCGTCGTACCAGGCGGATCCTTCTGGGATCATCTGCCCTTCACCACTGTCGGAGTCTCTTGGTCCTCTTGTCGGTGGCTGTTCCGTCCTTGGAGGCATCTGCCGTTGGGGAGCTTCTCGAGGTTCGCCAGGGGTCGATCGCTGGGGCTCCGGGGTACTACCTGGTACCCTTGGGTCGTAGTGGCACGTATACGTGGACTGGAAGTCCACGGTCCTCCGGGGCCGCTCTGGTATGACCGTTCGTCGATTGGTGGGGTCCCTGCTTCTAAACTGCTGGAACTCCACCTGCAGAGCGGTCAACTGGTCGCTCCACCGAGCGCATACCTGGTCGTGCTTTTCCAGCATCTCCAATATGCGGTTTATCCCGACCCGGTTGCACTCGATCTCCTCCTTTAGTCGCTCGGTCACGCACCGCTCTTCCTCTTCCTCTGGAGGTTGTAGCTCCGCGTTCTCGAAGCGACGGGCTCTTCGCCTATCCGGCGATCCGGTGGAGCCCTTGTGCTCACTACCGACCCCCTCCGTGGGCCCCTTGACCTCGCCGGTCCCCCCTTCCTCTGCGGGCTCTCGCTCCCCCATCTCGCTCTGGCTCTCCTCTTCCAAGTTCTCGTAGACGGCGAGAGTCCGCGTCAGGTTCGCCTCCACCGCCTCATCCCTATATAGCAGCATGAGTGGGTGGGCGACAAGATCCTCGGCGTCGGCTGCTTCCAACTCCCGTCGCTTGGTTTCCAGCCACCTCTCTCGGCTCCGTCGCCTGCGTTGTGTGGCCTCCCTATCCAACGCCGCTCCTTGAAAGTCTAGGTCGATGTACTCGCCTAGCAACCAATATGCTAATCGGACTGCCTGCATCAGCCTAGGACCATCTGTGCGCAACTCCAGTTGCGTCAGGTATCTGTCCAGCTGTGTCGAAGGCAGTTCCGAAGCCCACCGGGTTATCGCGTCGGCGGTGTCCTCCATGACGCTTATGTTGGGGCGTAGGTGACGGTTGAGGTTAGTTTTCCTACTCGACCACTACCGCCTCCTATCGCCCAAGGCGCGAGCGGGGTGTTGCGATTTTTATCGCCAACTACCCAGTTACGCCTTTATTTACAAGGCAACAATACGCGTGGCTTGTGGGTGTGTGCAGGTATCGCGTAGTCTAAGGAAGTACGAACTTCCGCTTCGCAGCTACCTGCCTATAGGTGGAGGCTAACTGTTTGTTAGCTCCACCGGGTTAGTTAATCTAACCCTACACACACCCTAATTGCGCGCCCTGCTGGTATTGTCGCTCGGTGACTAACCCCCACTTAACTACTTTAATGTGTAATGAAACAATTAAAAAGGCAAAAAGTTAACCTAAATACAATTAGTCACCTTTTATTTTCACGTTAGAGCGACTACGGACGTCTCTTCGACCCCTGGGGTTAGTGTGCTCTCGGCTCACAAAAGCAGTTATTATTGGGTCGGAGAGGCGTCTTTCCCCTACCGCAGAGCACGTACCGGACGAGCCACGCGTTATTTTACCCGCTCGCACCTTATTACGCACGCGCGCAAACGTCTCTCTCTCGCGCGCGTTGCTCTCTTTTTTTTTTTGTATAATTTTCCCCGTGTGTAAGTCCTAAATTAGTTGGGCGCCATGTAACGGGCTGCCGTCTAATCAATGAATCCTTGAATAAACCTAAAAGTGATCAGACGTCGCCTAGTTATCTATGCGCTAGATGCGCATTGACCTACCTTGCCCGTAGTGCGCCTGCGCAGAGTCTCCTCGATGTTCCGAGTTGGGTTCCCTAACTCGCCACTTGGCGGCGCTGTAGCTCGTACTATTAGCGCTCGTGCGGCCGCCACCGGAACCTAGGATGTCGACTCGCGTCTAGCGATACTTACGCGATTCGTGCTTCGCAACCGGCGAATTCGAATCGGAATGTAAACAAATATGCGCGACCTCCGGACAAAGGGAAAACACAATAACGGAAACTCGTTTGAATTAAAAACCAAGGGATGATTTATTTAATAAAATCAATTACACGGGTATTTGGCCGAGAGACTGACGCGCGCACGCGTGATTGACAACACACGCTTTTCGAGAGAGAGAGAAAAAAACCGCGATTGCCGCGAACTACCTGCTCGCACGCAAAACAATAAACTCTCCGCGCTCGCTGCGCGGATTCGCACGCAAAATCGTTATTACAATCAACAAAAGGGGAAGGTGCACCTACCGCAATACCGCAGGGGATACGGTGGCCAACCGTACCCAAAAGACAAGTGCTGAAACGCCGCTACGCTGCTCTGCCTCTGATGCTGTTGCCGGAGTTGTTGTTGCCGCTACTGTTGCTGCTGTTATTGCTGTTGCTGCTGTTGCTGTTGCAGTTGCTGCTGCTACTATTGCTGCTGCTGCTGCTGCTGCTGCTGCTGCTGCTGCTGCTGCACCTCACCCACGCACGCTCACCAGGAACAATGTCAATGTCCAAAACCAAAACGACAAAACTCGGGACGGATGGAGGTTAGGCGCACGGATCGACTGAGTGGCACAGTCATACTGGCGCTCGGAGCCTCCCCTCCCGGTCGTTGCCCCTTACGCGCTCTCTCTCTCTCTCGCGAACCGAACGCGGCTCACCTCGCTTAACCGCTAATTACCTCGCGCGAGTCGAACGATTTTCGGCAATCGTTGCAATTAATTTATTTTCACTTTATTATTATTTGTATAATTTTTAGAACGAAATGTCGTAAAGTTTAATTAAATTTCTATTTAGTTTAAATTTAAAAAATGATGTAGTAATCTTAGGAAATTATCCGAGAGTAGGTAGAATTTAAATTTTTAAATAATTATTTAATTAGATAATTTTACGCGTTACCTTTAATTACACACGTCACTGGTCACACACTTGACACTTTTTATCCATTTCTGGAATTTTTCCCGCACTAGAAACCGGTCTTTTAATCCATTCATGCGCGTCACTAATTAGGTGACGAGGCATTTGGCTAAGTAAGTTTTTATTG
The DNA here is from genome assembly GCF_024137745.1 of Phymastichus coffea. Taxonomy (NCBI): domain Eukaryota; kingdom Metazoa; phylum Arthropoda; class Insecta; order Hymenoptera; family Eulophidae; genus Phymastichus; species Phymastichus coffea. The sequence continues at coordinate 163,210 of NW_026707028.1, read as the reverse complement.
CCCATAACACTGTCTGTATAGGTAACAGCGAATATAGAATAAGCACCGAGGTGCTCATTGAGATTAATATAATATAAGTATAATACGTATAATACATAAGTTAACTATGTTACATATGATTCCTAGTTAAAGTTTCACAATAGTTTCATTACAAGTGTAATAATATTGGAAGAAGTTAAGATTGATCACAATACAAGACAAGTAAAAGGCTATAGAAGGAAAGTTGTATTCCAGAACTCATACATATCATATCGTTAACTCTAATTTGAAACACACTAGAGAGATTATTTTAACACCTGTTCATCAGTCGCACACACATCCGATAGTTCTTGAGGCTTATTCACGCAGACAACACAGACACTGCAGCTGCCAGGCTTCATCGTTCATTACATCATGAGCTCTCCACACAAGCCCGGCCGCTCCACTCGCGGTAACCCAGGCGGCGAACCACTCCATTCTGGGATTCCTCTCCAGTCACCCAGCGAGACAGCGCGCTCATCTCGGCTTCCGGATCTGTACGAGATGTTCAAGCGCTTCAACGACAAGTTCTTCAACAACGAAGTCCATGGATTCACCTTCCAGTGGTGCAATGCCCAAACGTCGTCCTCAGGCATCACCAACATGAACACCCGAGTCATCTCCTTCAGTCCATCCATCCACGGCCGTCTCCCTTTGAAGGAGCTTGAAGAGACCATGCTCCACGAGTTGGTCCATGCTCATTTAGCCCTGACCGTTGATGTAGATGTTGGTCTCGAACATGGTTCCACGTTCCGTCGGCGTCTCGCACTTATAAACCGGTCCGGTTATCGTGTACGGGCGGATCATCCGCGAGTTCTTGAGGTCCGCCCTGAATACCTCTGGCACTGCCGCACATGCGGCTTTGAGGTCTCCTTTTCAACGCGGGTAGTTCCCAGCGCCCACCGCAGGACCGGATATCACGATTGCTCCGGTGCACCATCTTTCGTCCGCCTTCCTTAATGGTAGTCGTGCCAACTTCATTCTTCGTCAATACAACACCATAGCCTACGGTTCTTCTTCTAAAGAGTCCTGATCAATTGTCGTAGAAGGCGCGAGTGGTCTCGCGCGAGGGCTTTGCCCTCATGGCTCTGGTGTCCACACCTCCTCGTGGTCAGAGCCGGGAAACTCTCCATTCTACTTGGTGGAGAGGCTGACGCGGACTCAGGCATCACCCAATTGCTCCGGTGACATGAATCAGCCTGACAGGTATCTTCCGTCGCACTTTTCCATCCATAATCAGAAATCTACCGAAAACACCCTCAAATATTGAGAAATCCTTGTTTTCGTGTTTAGGCCATTCTTTCTCCATTTGAGGCGCTCTATAAGATTATTCAGACGCATTGGTCGCAGGTCCAACCCCCTGCGCTGCACACTGATGGAATCAGTGATACAGGTCAACAAAAAGTCCGACTGCTCCTAACCATTGGCCGTGGTCCATCCATTACAGGTGCCATCAGAGCGGAATGTCGCACGATTAAACGTGTTAAAGTTCAGGTACGATCCTAGAAGAACCCTTGTTGTCACTCCTTTCAATTTTACCTTAGGCATCCCACAGCTTCGAAGCAGTTCATGCGACCTTGGCTCCCAGACACCTTTCCACGATATGGTGACCGCTTCCACTCCGACAATTCCCCTGAAATTCAGGATCTCAGCAACCTTTCTTCGCAGATCCCAGTTCCGTGCATAGTAATCCACTTTCCGATCGTGCTGTATACCCATGTCGTTGCCAGATGCCACAACCTGGCAGTCAATTATCTTGCATTCTTGATCTCTCCGGGCGATGAGATCTGGTTTTCGAAGACCCTCCGCTGTTTGGATATGTGCTTCTCTTATCACCTGCCATCCTTTTTCCTGCATATTTGACGCTATACACTCAGCTATCTTGTCATGCCTCAGCACTCGTTCACTGTGGGTCCTTGGGCACTGTTGCACCACGTGGTAGAGCGTCTCCGGCATTCTACAACCCGCTCGACACGTAATCCCTGTTTGGTCTCTCCTTCCTCTGGTGATCCTCATCAATGTAGGCAGCGCGTTGATCCTGACGTGATGGTATCTGATCCAGTCGCATGCAGGGATAGTTACATATGGGTCCCTGACCCATCCAGACGATGCTTCAGCTCCTCGAGTGGTCCTCAGGTCTCTTCCATCTACAGCTCCATGCAGCGTCCGAGGCCAGTCATCCTCCTTCCGCTTTTGCATGTTCGTCCATCTAATGCGGTCGCCGGCCCATTCACCAGCTGAGATGCACCTCATGCTGGACATGTCCGACTGTCTCAACGCCAAGAGTCGGTTCCTCGTCAGCTCCGGTATCCTAGTCTCAAATGCAGGGACGCCAAGACCTCCATCTTTCACGGGCGCATGAAAATAACCTATGGGCGTATCGTGCGGTAACCTGAGCCATGATCTTATGTTTTTTCGTACACATTTGTCTCCTCTGCGAAGCTCCGCATGAGACGTCTTACCAAGCACCAATCGGTGAATGTATCTTGGCACCAGGAACATCGTCAGGATGGTCATTCTTTGCTGTGGTTTCAGTGGGCTCTTTGTGATGTTATCCAGGTAACTTTGCAGGTCTAAGCAGGAGTGCATCGGTCCGTATGAGTCGTATATTACACCCAGGTATTTCCAGGGATCCTTTGGTCCAAGCTGCCGCAGCTTCTGTTCGCCAATCCTGAATGGAAGTCCCGTCTCGACTTTGATCTTCTTCTGTTTCCCGGCTGAGACAATCGCAAGAGTGTGGCACTTTCTAGGCATCATTTCCAGTCCTTGTTTCCATAGTCCTTCTCTTGTTACATCGAGTGAGTGTTGGAGTCCTTCTCTTGTCTCTGCCACCAGTATAAGATCGTCAGCATACACGAGCGCACCAATCCTCTCATCTCCCATCTTGAAGCCAACACGGCCAGGCAGGTTCTCAAGCACGGCATCCATCACGCAATTGAAAAGTATCGGCGAGAGTGGATTGCCCTGTCGTACTCCTTTAGATGGCCGGATCCATTGTCCTTGTTCCTTCATCACCTCCAGCCTGGTTCTAGATCTCTGGTAGATATTCATTATATATTCCCTCATCTCTTGTGGTAGTTTCTTCCTTCGCATCGCTGTTTGTATTGCGTCGTGTCTCACCGAATCAAATGCCTTCTTGACGTCCAGGATGGATATATACAGGTGCCTAAGCTTGGATCTGGCCTCTTTCAATATTGTGGACAGGAGTGAGGTGTTTTCCGCCACACCATCAGCAAAAATAAATGCTCTTTGCCTGCTATCAAGTATCCTTTTGGCTCCAATCCTTGTGGCCAAGATCCTATGCATGTGCCTCAGCGCTACCGAGGCGATGGACAAAGGTCTGAAGCATGCGGGATCCATTGTGCCAGCCTCCTTTGGTATCAATACTGTACGCGAATCCACAATATCCATAGGGGCATCCTGCGTGAGCATAATGGTGTTGAAGAATGCAGCTTTCCTGGTATCACTGACTCTGTTCCATTCAACCGTCGTGAGACCGTCCGGACCAAGGGCCGTCCCATTAGGCGGCTTCAGTCGCTTTACCTCATTCTCCGTGATAGGCTGCCATAAATCAGTAATCTCACCTGGAATCCTTTGCGCATCCTGTACTGGCTCGCATCCACCCGCGCCACCATCCATTATCGGTATCCAGAAGGCTTCCTGGGCCCGCAATCCCGGCTGGCTTACAGCGTCAGCATCACCATCCAGGACTATATGCGCTGCTTTGCTCATGCTCTTCTTCCACAGTTTCTGAATCTTCATGTAGTCATCCCTTTTCTTCTTTCGCCTGCTGTTCTCCTTGTGCTGAATTCTCTGTTTTGCTACTACTGCATCTCGATTTCTGTTAGCGCGCCTGTTGTCTTCGTTACCTTGTCCAGTCCTGATCTCTTTCAGCCATCTTTGCAGCGGCTCCTGTGCCGAACGGCCCGACAGCGCCTGTTCCACTGCCATCTTCAGCCAGCGGTCACCAGAAACCGCCTCAAGATTGAGCGCACCATCGAGCCACTCCCTCAGCTTGGCTTCCGGTTCCACGGGCATATCCCGGGTCCTATTTCCTTCTGGAGTTCCATTACTTGCAGCAGCCGCCTCCCGAGTTCTGCGTTGGGCTATTCTCTCCTTAATTGCTTTATATTTTGGCTGTTTCCTAAGTCCTTTTATGGCTTCGAGTGTCCTATTGTAAGGAATTGCTGCCTGTATAACCTGGTTAATTGCTGGGGCTCCTTGACAGTCCAGTTCTGCCTCCGCCACCGCCTCCATTTCTTCTTCGGTCCACCGCGCTTTGGTCCGCTCAGTCTATATCATATCGTTGGCCTCCCGCTCGTGTGCACGCTTCACGTGGAGTCCCTTGCCAGTTTTAGTGCTAAAGGCTCGTGAGCAGAACTCACAAACAAAGAGTTCCCCTCCAGTGGTGTTTCTCTCGGGTTGGTGGTCACCCGGGCTATGGCCGCTGGCCTCAGCGAAATTGTTCGTCGAGTTAGACATTGATTGATTGTGTATTATCAATTTGCCAGCGACTGGGTTTTGACGTTTTAATTGGCTATCGCAGATGATACTTGCGGCCACAATAGTGGCAGGGAGTCACCCCTATAACTATGGTTGCGCTACTACGAGAAGGAATATCTCTTCGCGCTTCTCTCAATCTCAGACTTGAGAATTGGGCATTTCGTGGAGTCCAGTGCAGAATGGTTGGATGGTCGTTTATCCTCCTTGCAGTTGATGCAGCACTGATTGTTCTTTCTATTGCAGGATCTTGTTTCGTGGCGCCCCGCACATCTACCACAAATTGTATCATCCGTGCAGCGATTAGCATGATGTCCAAAGCCCTGGCAATTGAAGCATTGGTTTGCTCTGACTAGTGTCGAAACTCTGCAGAGCGTCCACCCCAATTTGATTTTACCTGGCTGGGTAATTGCCTCATGAGTCTCAGATGGTATTTCGACCGTAGCAATGTTTCTGCCATTCCGCAGTTTGTTGATTCTGATGACCTTGACCTTTTCCTGATATTCAGCATCCTGTACAAACTTCCTGATCTTTCCCTCGAGTGTCGCACTATCCATCTCGTCGGGAATGTCGTACACAGTTATCCATGGTGAGGTCTTGCGTCTAGGTTCAATTATCATTCCTGCTTCTCGGATATTATCATTATTAATAAGTTTTCTGCCATCACCTTTTCTGATGACCATAACAAGTGCATTCTCTTTGGGGATTGTGCGTACGACCGTTACATTCAGTTCATCAGGATCAATCTTTTTCATCAGTTCTTTCTGTATAGTGCTTGCATCTCTCAGTCTATCCTTTGTATGGTCCAGGGCTTTCACGAAGACATCCTCTGTCTCGGTAACTGTAACGTTTTGTCCTGATGTTGTCCTGATCTTTCGTTTCCGTGGTTCAACCTCCGTCCAGCTGGTCCCGGTGATCCGTGCGTAAGATAGTTTGTCCTCCTTGTTGACCAGAGGGATGGCGTTCTTCAGATCTTCGATGATATCCCGTTGTTTTGCTTCTGCTTCCTTGTTGTGCTCAGTGATCTTTGCAACCGTTATGCTGGCGATAGCCTCAGCATCCGGTGCCCTTGCCTCACCGCCTACGAGCTCCCTCAATTCGATCAGTGTGTCCTGAAACCGGTCCTCCATTGATTTCACCATATTCTGGATACGCTGAGCATGTTCACTCCTTTCCTTCACGACGACTTTCT
>NW_026707028.1:147500-150000 GCF_024137745.1 Phymastichus coffea | reverse complement strand
ATCGACGAACTCGTAACGCCTACGGCGCCTACCGCATAAGGGCCATTCGGTCAGAGACACCGACCCGCGGTAATGCAGTGGATGACAACGATGGAGAGCATACCCAAGACGATTACATCGACTCGAGCACCTCTCTTACATATACCGAAAGGGCCGCCGAGGCATCGGCGCCGAATGGTCTTGAGCATTGTTTTATATGGGCAAAAACCTCATCGAAAGGGCGGATCCTCCGAAGCTTCTTCGAACATGATTGACGAGGAAATCGCCGGGCACGACGTTTCAGGCCAGGGACTTGCTGTATTTACAAGGGACTCGCCGCGCACGACGTTTCAGGCCAGGGACTTGCTGTATTTACAAGGGACTCGCCGCGCACGACGTTTCAGGCCAGGGACTTGCTGTATTTACAAGGGACTTGCCGCGCACGATGTTTCAGGCCAGGGACTTGCTGTATTCACAAGTGACTCGCCGCGCACGACGTTTCAGGCCAGGGACTTGCTGTATTCACAAGTGACTCGCCGCGCACGACGTTTCAGGCCAGGGACTTGCTGTATTCACAAGTGACTCGCCGCGCACGACGTTTCAGGCCAGGGACTTGCTGTATTCACAAGTGACTCGCCGCGCACGACGTTTCAGGCCAGGGACTTGCTGGATTTACAAGTGACTCGCCGCGCACGACGTTTCAGGCCAGGGACTTGCTGTATTCACAAGTGACTCGCCGCGCACGACGTTTCAGGCCAGGGACTTGCTGTATTTACAAGGGACTCGCCGCGCACGACGTTTCAGGCCAGGCACTTGCTGGATTTACAAGGGACTCGCCGCGCACGACGTTTCAGGCCAGGGACTTGCTGTATTTATAAGGGACTCGCCGCTCACGACGTTTCAGGACAGGGACTTGCTGGATTTACAAGTGACTCGCCGCGCACGACGTTTCAGGCCAGGGACTTGCTGTATTCACAAGTGACTCGCCGCGCACGACGTTTCAGGCCAGGGACTTGCTGTATTCACAAGTGACTCGCCGCGCACGACGTTTCAGGCCAGGGACTTGCTGTATTCACAAGTGACTTGCCGCGCACGACGTTTCAGGCCAGGGACTTGCTGGATTTACAAGTGACTCGCCGCGCACGACGTTTCAGGCCAGGGACTTGCTGGATTTACAAGTGACTCGCCGCGCACGACGTTTCAGGCCAGGGACTTGCTGTATTTACAAGGGACTCGCCGCGCACGACGTTTCAGGCCAGGCACTTGCTGGATTTACAAGGGACTCGCCGCGCACGACGTTTCAGGCCAGGGACTTGCTGTATTCACAAGTGACTCGCCGCGCACGACGTTTCAGGCCAGGGACTTGCTGGATTTACAAGTGACTCGCCGCGCACGACGTTTCAGGCCAGGGACTTGCTGTATTTACAAGTGACTCGACGCGCACGACGTTTCAGGCCAGGGACTTGCTGTATTCACAAGTGACTCGCCGCGCACGACGTTTCATGCCAGGGACTTGCTGTATTCACAAGTGACTCGCCGCGCACGACGTTTCAGGCCAGGGACTTGCCAGTTGTACGGAATTCACGCGCATTGCCCCTCATGAACAGAAGAGTGTTAAGTGCAGGCGCATTGCATTTGCTGTTGTGGTCAAGGAGTCCCCCCTCCATCCCTTCTAACAATCCTGTTTGCTCGTTCTACCCGACTAGATATCGGCCTGCTCCCGAGCGAGTGTACCCACAGCAGCGGTGCGAGCTCGTGGCATTAGCCTACTTCTCACATAATGAGCATTACCACCAACTTATTTCCATCTGTTATAGGCAATCGAGTCCGCTTTATGGAGGGTCACTAACGCGTTGATATTTCCACAGTTCGTGCTAAACGAGCGCCGGACGCTGCGTCGACGGAGCTCAGTCCGGAGCGGCGAACCCAGCTGTGCGCCGGTGTTCGCCGTAGCGCCACGTTCTCGGCGTACGGTCGCCGTTTCCACTGATTTTTGCGCGTTCAAATGAGAAGTTTGTCTGCCGGACAGTAGTTCGACGATAATATATAAGGACGACAGTCGAAATACCGTTAATACATTCGCGCCTATCACCAATCGGAAGACGTGCTCTATTGCCAGAGCTTTAAGAAGAAAAACTCGGAGTCGACGTTCGCCGCCATTTGACCAGGTCGAGAGAGCCGTCATCGAGTTCACGCGCATCCCCACCGAAACGTACATGTGCACGCGCATTGCTCTCCTTGGCCAGGAAAAAGGAATCAAAAGGTCACGCGCATTGCTTTCCTTGGCCTCGCAAACGCAGCACAAGTCCACGCGCATTGCCTTACCTGGCCACGCAAACGCAGCACAAGTTCACGCGCATTGCCTTTGCCTTCGTGTCGGCGAAACACAATTAGAGTGTTCGCGAGCATCGTCACCGAAACCCCCCCGTGTAAGAAAGTCAAAACGGCCCAACATTGGCAGAGCAACGTTAACCAAGACTGCCGGTACAGGCCGCCAGTGCTGGTCCAACGTCATCCGGGT
>NW_026707028.1:135000-142500 GCF_024137745.1 Phymastichus coffea | reverse complement strand
GGAGATTTTGCCTTCAGCTAGCATTTTGGGCATGAATCTGTTGCATAGCAATTTTTCAAAGAGTTTGCCTTGAACAGAGAGAAGAGTAATCATCCTGTATGATTTTGGATCTTTTGCATCCTTGCCCTGGCCCTTCGGGATGGCTCTTACGAGTCCCACCTTCCAGGTTTTGGGGAAGACGCCGTGCTCAAGACAACCATTGAAGAGCCTAGTGAATTCGCCGGAGATGACATGCACGGCTCGTTTGAGGACACTGACCTCTATTAGGTCTGTGCCTGGGGTTTTGTTATTTTTGAATCTTCTGACCGAATTGATGACTTCTCGTGGCACGAAGGCCTGAGTATCATCTGTGTCAGGTGGAGTTTCCACTTCGGTTCGAATGTTGGATTGTTCAGGGGTGTCATCTTCTATTCTATCGGCCGGGAAGTGCACCGCGAGGAGCCTGCTGGCTGTTTGCTCCATGTCGAGCGTGAAACCGTCGTCACACCGGAGTGCGCTAATCGCCCTCTCATTCGTCATTTTTCCGGCCTGGAGCTTGTATACGGTTCCCCAGGGATTCGAATTTCCGTGCGATGTGACGTAGTTTCTCCAGCATTCATTCCTGGCCTTTCTCACGGCGCGAGAGTACTTACGCAAGAGGGCGCTGTACTTCCCGCGCGCTTGTGGGTGGCATGCAGGATTCGCTTTCAACAGCCCCTGGCACGCACGCCTAGCTCGGTAGGCCTCACGCTTCAACCTATTTAAGTCTTTTGTCCACCATGGGTTGGACTTTCTAAACCTAGTTTTCCTTGGCATGGTTAACTCACAGGTTTCAGTAAGTACCTGAGTGAGTGTGTTTGCCATGTGCTCCACTTCTTCCGGGTTCGTCAGCGCAAGGTTCGCCAGCTTTGCGAGTCGAAGGCTCTTCAGTTCAGTGTCGAACTGGTCCCAATTCGCTTTGAGCGTATTGAAACGTGTTGGACCCATTTCTGCGAGCCCGACCTCGGTAGCCGGAGAGTCGAGCGTGAATATGACGGCTTTGTGGGCACTTTTGAATTCAGAATCTAGTAACCTCCATTGGTGAATGGACGAGGCCATCTGCCCAGTGGACAAGGTTACATCTATGTACGAAATTTTGGGTCCCTTTTGGAATGTGGGAAGATCATTCCTGTTATTTGCAATGTGGAGTTTGTGTTGGCGAATGAAGTCGGCCAATTTTTCTCCGTTTTTCCATCGCAATCGGGACATGTCGGGGATACGTGGGCTCCAGGAGTTCCACTCTGCGTTGGTGTCAATACCAAGCAGGACGCGTTTCCCTCTCAGCGTGAAGAGCACCATTTCGAGGTGGCTGAGGTGCTTCTCGATTGGTTCACTGTATTGGAAATATGCCGATACAGCGAAGAAGGAGAAGCCAGGGGTCTTAATCTCTGCGCACGCGCAGTGCGTATTACTAAGCTGTTCTATGTAGAGGATCGCGAAATTGGGGTTTGCCACGCCTACTGCTGCCCATGGTTTTTCTGTTCTAGTTGCTACTAGCCTAATCGTTCTGCCTATGTCTGTAAAGAAATACTCCCCCCGGTTTAATTTATTGTAAGGCTCCTGAAGTAGGACTACATCAGGTTTGAGCCTGTTTACGCTTTCTCGCAGCTCACCACTGACAGTTTGGTCTCTGTCCATGTTGAGCTGCAAGACCCTAATTCCTGTCTTTGTTCGAGGAGAAGTTCCGGAGGTGGGGCTCTCTCCTGACGGGTTGCCTATAGTTCGCGCGCAGATGTCTACGAGTCGGATGCGGACGATTTTCGGGCAAAGTGGGTGGATGCCGTCGACCCGAGCCGACGGGCCACAGGCCGCAGGGACGCGAATTGGGGGACGCTCAAGTTCGCCGTCCGATGTCTGGGGCCGGTTAGCAGTACAGCTCGGGTCGAGGACAGAGCCTTCGGCGATCCTCCTCGTAGCATTTGACCACACACCAGCCGAGAGGTCCACCGATGTGCAGCTGCAGTCACATAATGACGACGCCTGCGGGCCCGCTTTCTCACCCTGACCAGCCGCCGGGACCTGAGCATCCGAGACTCTGGTCCGGTAACGTTTTTTTGTGTTAATTGTGCTAGCCATGTTAGTTTTGTTTGTGGGTTAAGCTTGTCCCCAGTGGGTCACCCAGTTCCACTGAGGAAGTTTTATAGAGTATCTTTCTCGCAGTCGAATCTCCTAAGAGATTCAACCCCCGGTTCCAGACTAAGCCTGGATTTCCGGTATATTGGCGACTGCGTCTTAAGGGCTCGCCTCTTTTCTGCCGTTGGGCTATTCCCGTGGGCATTCTAAAAATGAGCGAAAGACATGCAAAGCACCCTATCTTAATTATTAGGCGAATACCCTCTTTTCTGTAGCGGGAGCCGTCTCCTGTACAGGTACCTAGATGGGGCTTAAGAAAATAAAATATTTTAGTGTACCTGTAAGAAAGAAAGGAAGTTTTCTGCAAGGGGAAATTTTATATTAGTGCGTGCTGACCGCCTTTGCAGGAATCGCCTCTTTGGCCAAGGTCAGGACTAGTTCCTGAGTTGGCGCTATAGGATCGCGAAGAGTTTGTGCGGCTTATAGTCTATCTGCTTGTCTAAGGCTGTTCTTCAGGCGGTTTGCTTGATTAGCCTCTCAGGCCTAACTCAGGACTAGTTCCTGAGTTGGCGCTAGATGGTCGCGAAAGTGGTTTCGGATTATGCTAGTCCTACTTATCTAAGGCGATTTCATTCTGTCTGCTATTTGGCGATCAGCCTCCGGTTACCTAGAAATAAAGCGAGAATTCGTGCGGCGGAGGGAGAAAAATTGGGGCTGGGAGGGGGGAGTTTTCGTCGAGCTTAAAGTTCCACATAAAGTTCACTTACCCTCGTCCACAGCTTGGAGAGGGAGGAGGGCGAATGCTTTCCTGTTCATGGGTTTTTGCCATTACTTGGTACTGACACTCTCGTCCCTTATTCCCAGTATCATTCCGATACTGGTACTCACCCTCGAAGTCCCACGATGTTTGTTTGTTTACGCGGGTGCTCCGCGGTTGGATTTTGACGCGGCCCAACACCTCGATTTATTAACGTGGTGTGTTCCACGGACGGCTTATGACGCGCACCGGCTGCACGGTTTTAGTTTCGTGGTTTGCTCCACGGTTGGATTTTGACGCGGCCCAACACCTCGATTTATTAACGTGGTGTGTTCCACGGACGGCTTATGACGCGCACCGGCTGCACGGTTTTAGTTTCGTGGTTTGCTCCACGGTTGGATTTTGACGCGGCCCAACACCTCGGTTTATTAACGTGGTGTACTCCACGGACGGCTTATGACGCGCACCGGCTGCACGGTTTTAGTTTCGTGGTTTGCTCCACGGTTGGATTTTAACGCGGCCCAACACCTCGATTTGTTAACGTGGTGTGTTCCACGGACGGCTTATGACGCGCACCGGCTGCACGGTTTTAGTTTCGTGGTTTGCTCCACGGTTGGATTTTGACGCGGTCCAACACCTCGGTTTGTTGACGTGGTGTACTCCACGGACGGCTTCTGACGCGCACCGGCTGCACGGTTTTGGTTTCGTGGTTTGCTCCACGGTTGGATTTTGACGCGGCCCAACACCTCGATTTATTAACGTGGTGTACTCCACGGACGGCTTATGACGCGCACCGGCTGCACGGTTTTAGTTTCGTGGTTTGCTCCACGGTTGGGTTTTAACGCGGCCCAACACCTCGATTTGTTAACGTGGTGTGTTCCACGGACGGCTTATGACGCGCACCGGCTGCACGGTTTTAGTTTCGTGGTTTGCTCCACGGTTGGATTTTGACGCGGTCCAACACCTCGGTTTGTTGACGTGGTATGCTATTAGCTTATTTTTACTTTGTTTTAATTAGATATGTTTATTTTAATCGGTAGATAGGGACAGTGGGAATCTCGTTAATCCATTCATGCGCGTCACTAATTAGATGACGAGGCATTTGGCTATTTTTTTTTTTTTTTTTTTTTTTTTTTTTTTATAGATGGAGAAATGCATTTACGCATCTCAGCAGATGTTGGTGCTGGTATGTGGGACTCACCTCATAGAGGAATACCCACTAAAACTCCATCTGTCACCTGCACTGATGATGTTGGTTGTGCAGGCCGCGGCTTTATTTCCCAGTGCCGACTTAAGATGGTGGGGCCTGGGTTACCCAAACGCTGTAGCGTGTTGACCGTAACCGCCCTATCCTATCCCTTCTCGTGGAACAGGATTACTGGGATAAACACCAGTCATCCCGTTCCACCGTGTCCAATTCGTGTGCGAACCCTGCAAAGCTCTTGTTGTTATGCCTGGTAAGAGTTTTTGAAGTCCCAAGGAGGTCAGGTCATTAGCAGACCTCAACGACCAGATACCCTTCCATGAGAGGGTAATGGATGTGACCGAGATATTCTCGACCACAACCCCCAACTCATTTGCTATATGATGTTTAAGCGGAAGAGTATCATATTTTCTGCACTTGGTGTTATGTGCGTCGTCAAGTGATGCTGCTCCACTAACTACCTGTGCATCGATGACTTTGACGCTCCCATCCTTTACTGCAACGACATCAGGTTTCTGTAACCCTGATGGAAGACAGTAGTGCGGATTTTCGAACACGCGCCACCCCTTTTGCCTGAGCCCTGTCGCAGCTATGCGACAAATGGCATCATGCCTCAGAATTCGGCCACCATGAGTTCGGTGACAGCCCTGTACAATGTGCGCCGTAGTCTCCGCCACGTGACATCCGGCACGACAAAGCACAGGAACACCTCCGTCACGGCGCCCTCTAGATGTTCTTATTCTGGAGGGTAGAGCGTTAATTCGTGTCCTGTGGTACTGGATATAATCCCGACCAGGGACTCTCGCACTACCTGCATCTACCCAAAAGCTGCTAGCGGTGACTTTAGCAGCCTCACGCAACTCGCTTCCATCGTTGGATTGATGGAGCCGGGACGCCCAATAACGTCGCCGATCTTCTGGACCCGTAAGTGACTGCCCATTATATGTGAGCAGCCCCTCAGCCCATCGGACCAGCTTAACGTTATATAGGTGTTGAGTGGCGTCCCGCACCGCAGGTGATGTGGAATGGGCCATTGCCAATAATCTAGCATGTATTTGTCCCGGCACAGATGTTATGAAAGCCGGGACTCCCAATCCACCATCCCTGCATTTGGCGTGGAAGTACCCTAATGGAGTATCCTTGGGCAAACGCAGCCACTTCCGAACTGCAATCCTCACCTGTCTATCTAGTGCCCTCAAGACCCTCGCAGTGGTCCGCGAAAGCACCATACCATGATACAGGCGAGGAATAAGAAAGCAGCGAAGGATCTTAAGTCGCTGTTGAGGCTTGAGAGGAGCTCGAGTGATGTTATTTAGCTCTCTCTCTAAATATCCACCCGGCTTTTTGATACCTAATGGCGAGATGTTAATGCCTAGGTATCTAAACTGTTCCGTGGACCCAAGTTGTTTGACGGGTCCACCTTGAAGCTTAAATAGCGGGGTGCTTATGACTTTATAAGTCTTAGCTTTCCCCGCTATTTGGATGGAGATGGCCTGACTTTTTGATGGATTGAATTGCAGGCCATACTTGTGGGCCTCTTTCTCAGCAGTCTTCAGTAGTGTTTCCATCCCAGCCTTAGAGGACGCGAATAATACTATATCATCCGCGTATGCCATAGCGTTAGTCCGATGTTGATGGACTCTAAACCCGATGTTGTTGGGTAGTGATCTCATGACTCTGTCCACAACCATGGCAAACAGGATGCTTGACATGGGATCTCCCTGTCTTACACCCCGGTTTACCACAATAGGTTGCGAACATTGTCCGGCCACTTGGAGCACCGTTCCACATTTCCGGTACATGTTGTCAATATACCGGACAAGGCTAGATGGTATGCCTTGTCCCCTCAATGCCGATGTAATGGCATAATGGCTGACACTGTCAAATGCCTTTGCGACATCCAACGACACGGCATGCATTTCACGAAGTGATGTCTTCGCTACGTGCAATACCGTGTCAAGAACCATTGTGTTCTCAGCGCAGCCATCATGTAGACCTCTCTGTCGCTCGTCGATGATATTGGCTTTAACCAACCTCATCGCTATGATCTTATGTAGCTGACGAACGACAACAGAGGCCACACTTATGGGACGGAATTCTGATGGAAGTGAACTCCCATCCTTCTTGGGGACAAACACCGTCCTGCTGAGTAGAAGTTGAGATGGAAATTCTCCAACAGCCAGGACGATGTTGTAGAACAGTGCCCTCAAACGCATTGGCACACTCCTCCACTGTCGGCTAGAAATGCCGTCTAAACCAGCAGCCGAGGCGAGCGGTATCTCACTGTCCCTGATGTTGTTGGGACAAATCGGATCTGCAAGCCATTGCAAAGTCGGGTCCTCACGAACGACTATTTCCTCTTCCAGATGTTGGGATGGAGCATTGAGAATTGGTTCCCAAAACTCAATAAATTGCTCCATAGAGGGCTGAATGGCGTGCACCTCGCCATCCAGGACTAACTTAGCCGCTCGTGACATGTCCTTGGTCCACAAACTCTGCATGGCAGCATATTCCCGCCGCCTCTTACGCCAGTTTGAGATATGTGCAGTCGGCGTGTCCCTAGGTACTCTAGGGACACGATGTTCTATCTGGGGTGGAGGAAAGACCTTCATCACCCATTGATGACAATCTTCAGATGTAATTTGATTGCCATCCAGGAGGGCCTCTGCAATCTCGATCAGGTCAGAAGCTCGATGAGATGTAATCTCTCGAGCCAACCCGATCGAATGCCTGATTGCGTCGATATAGATGTTATTATCATTGCCCTCCTCCTGTGACAAGGGAAGCGTTAGATGGTCATCGCTATCCCTGGACACTTGATGGGTGGTTGGGCTGATGTTCGGCCCAACTACATCTGAGGAGGGATCTGGGGAGGGGCTTTGTAAAGCTGTTAGTTTTTGCATTACGAGGGCTTTATACGTCTCCTTCTTTCGGAGACCCTTCAGTCGCTCAAGATCACACCCAAGCGACTTCAAAAGGGGCGTAGATAACAGGTACTGCCGTATAAATCGGACACTGCCCTCGTGAATGGCCTTAGCCTCCTCCATGGCGACCAGTTCAACCTCCTCGTCTCTCCATCTCACCTTTCGATTTGCCAACTGTACTCTCTCATTAGCATTTTCAGGATGAGCTCTCCTTAAATGGACTCCAAGGCCGATCTTAGTGACAAACTCTCTCGCACAAACTGGACACTTGTGACGGCTGTTGTTGTTGCCATCACATAAGGGTAAGACCGGACGGTCACGGTCAGTTGCCGAAGCAGGGCCGGTAATCCGAGAACCCCGTGGGGCTACCGGCGGTGAGTCACTTGACTCACGAGAATTTATATTTTGACTCGTGCCTGCTTCCAGTGAAGTATAGGGAAGGCAACCCCATACTCCTTTACATACCACCTTCCTAGGGGGGATACCGCCACTAACTAGTGGGAAGGCTGGTCATGTGAGAGGGC
>NW_026707028.1:125000-127500 GCF_024137745.1 Phymastichus coffea | reverse complement strand
CTGTATTCACAAGTGACTCGCCGCGCACGACGTTTCAGGCCAGGGACTTGCTGTATTCACAAGTGACTCGCCGCGCACGACGTTTCAGGCCAGGGACTTGCTGTATTGACAAGTGACTCGCCGCGCACGACGTTTCAGGCCAGGGACTTGCTGTATTGACAAGTGACTCGCCGCGCACGACGTTTCAGGACAGGGACTTGCTGGATTTACAAGTGACTCGCCGCGCACGACGTTTCAGGCCAGGCACTTGATGGATTTACAAGTGACTCGCCGCGCACGACGTTTCAGGCCAGGGACTTGCTGGATTTACAAGTGACTCGCCGCGCACGACGTTTCAGGCCAGGGACTTGCTGTATTCACAAGTGACTCGCCGCGCACGACGTTTCAGGCCAGGGACTTGCTGTATTCACAAGTGACTCGCCGCGCACGACGTTTCAGGCCAGGGACTTGCTGTATTCACAAGTGACTCGCCGCGCACGACGTTTCAGGCCAGGGACTTGCTGTATTGACAAGTGACTGGCCGCGCACGACGTTTCAGGACAGGGACTTGCTGGATTTACAAGTGACTCGCCGCGCACGACGTTTCAGGCCAGGCACTTGATGGATTTACAAGTGACTCGCCGCGCACGACGTTTCAGGCCAGGGACTTGCTGGATTTACAAGTGACTCGCCGCGCACGACGTTTCAGGCCAGGGACTTGCTGTATTCACAAGTGACTCGCCGCGCACGACGTTTCAGGCCAGGGACTTGCTGTATTGACAAGTGACTGGCCGCGCACGACGTTTCAGGCCAGGGACTTGCTGTATTGACAAGTGACTGGCCGCGCACGACGTTTCAGGACAGGGACTTGCTGGATTTACAAGTGACTCGCCGCGCACGACGTTTCAGGCCAGGCACTTGATGGATTTACAAGTGACTCGCCGCGCACGACGTTTCAGGCCAGGGACTTGCTGGATTTACAAGTGACTCGCCGCGCACGACGTTTCAGGCCAGGGACTTGCTGTATTCACAAGTGACTCGCCGCGCACGACGTTTCAGGCCAGGGACTTGCTGTATTCACAAGTGACTCGCCGCGCACGACGTTTCAGGCCAGGGACTTGCTGTATTCACAAGTGACTCGCCGCGCACGACGTTTCAGGCCAGGGACTTGCTGTATTGACAAGTGACTGGCCGCGCACGACGTTTCAGGACAGGGACTTGCTGGATTTACAAGTGACTCGCCGCGCACGACGTTTCAGGCCAGGCACTTGATGGATTTACAAGTGACTCGCCGCGCACGACGTTTCAGGCCAGGGACTTGCCAGTTGTACGGAATTCACGCGCATTGCCCCTCATGAACAGAAGAGTGTTAAGTGCAGGCGCATTGCATTTGCTGTTGTGGTCAAGGAGTCCCCCCTCCATCCCTTCTAACAATCCTGTTTGCTCGTTCCAGCCGACTAGATATCGGCCTGCTCCCGAGCGAGTGTACCCACAGCAGCGGTGCGAGCTCGTGGCATTAGCCTACTTCTCACATAATGAGCATTACCACCAACTATTTTCCATCTGTTATAGGCAATCGAGTCCGCTTTATGGAGGGTCACTAACGCTTTGATATTTCCACAGTTCGTGCTAAACGAGCGCCGGACGCTGCGTCGACGGAGCTCAGTCCGGAGCGGCGAACCCAGCTGTGCGCCGGTGTTCGCCGTAGCGCCACGTTGTCGGCGTACGGTCGCCGTTTCCACTGATTTTTGCGCGTTCAAATGAGAAGTTTGTCTGCCGGACAGTAGTTCGACGATAATATATAAGGACGACAGTCGAAATACCGTTAATACATTCGCGCCTATCACCAATCGGAAGACGTGCTCTATTGCCAGAGCTTTAAGAAGAAAAACTCGGAGTCGACGTTCGCCGCCTATTGACCAGGTCGAGAGAGCCGTCATCGAGTTCACGCGCATCCCCACCGAAACGTACATGTTCACGCGCATCGCTCTCCTTGGCCACGCATACGCAGCACATGTTCACGCGCATTGCTTTCGTTGGCCAGGAAAAAGGAAGCACAAGTCCACGCGCATTGCTTTCCTTGGCCAGCCAAACTCAGCACAAGTCCACGCGCATTGCCTTCCTTGGTCTCGCAAACGCAGCACAAGTCCACGCGCATTGCCTTCCTTGGCCTCGCAAACGCAGCACATGTTCACGCGCATTGATTTCGTTGGCCAGGAAAAAGGAAGCACAAGTGCACGCGCATTGCTCTCGTTGGCCAGGCAAAAGGAAGCACAAGTGCACGCGCATTGCTTTCGTTGGCCAGGAAAAAGGAAGCACTAGTGCACGCGCATTGCTTTCCCGGCCAGCCAAACGCAGCACAAGTCCACGCGCATTGCCTTCCTTGGCCTCGCAAACGCAGCACATGTTCACGCGCATTGCTTTCGTTGGCCAGGAAAAAGGAAGCACAAGTGCACGCGCATTGCTCTCGTTGGCCAGGCAAAAGGAAGCACAAGTGCACGCGCATTGCTTTCGTTGGCCA
>NW_026707028.1:112500-120000 GCF_024137745.1 Phymastichus coffea | reverse complement strand
GATCCCAGGACTTCCTCGAGGGAGTGGAGAAGAAAGTCGAATCCTATAACCCACCCGAAGGGTCCGATAACGGATCCTTGGGCGCATCCTTTTTCGGACAGTACGGAGTTTTGGCCACTACCCCATGACAGGGTAATGATCCTGTCTTGAAAATAGCTAAGGAGGACCCTGTAGATGTTCTTTGCGCATCCTTTATCTTTGAGTCCTTTGAGCATTATCGGACGCCAGATATTGTCGAATGCGCCGGTCACATCGAAGTTGAGGGCAGCGACGAGTTTGTGAGGGGATGTTTTCACAGCCTCGCGGAGTGCTAGGATGGCATCCTCGCATGACCGATTCGGTAAGAAGCCGAATTGACGGTCGGAGATTTTGCCTTCAGCTAGCATTTTGGGCATGAATCTGTTGCATAGCAATTTTTCAAAGAGTTTGCCTTGAACAGAGAGAAGAGTAATCATCCTGTATGATTTTGGATCTTTTGCATCCTTGCCCTGGCCCTTCGGGATGGCTCTTACGAGTCCCACCTTCCAGGTTTTGGGGAAGACGCCGTGCTCAAGACAACCATTGAAGAGCCTAGTGAATTCGCCGGAGATGACATGCACGGCTCGTTTGAGGACACTGACCTCTATTAGGTCTGTGCCTGGGGTTTTGTTATTTTTGAATCTTCTGACCGAATTGATGACTTCTCGTGGCACGAAGGCCTGAGTATCATCTGTGTCAGGTGGAGTTTCCACTTCGGTTCGAATGTTGGATTGTTCAGGGGTGTCATCTTCTATTCTATCGGCCGGGAAGTGCACCGCGAGGAGCCTGCTGGCTGTTTGCTCCATGTCGAGCGTGAAACCGTCGTCACACCGGAGTGCGCTAATCGCCCTCTCATTGGTCATTTTTCCGGCCTGGAGCTTGTATACGGTTCCCCAGGGATTCGAATTTCCGTGCGATGTGACGTAGTTTCTCCAGCATTCATTCCTGGCCTTTCTCACGGCGCGAGAGTACTTACGCAAGAGGGCGCTGTACTTCCCGCGCGCTTGTGGGTGGCATGCAGGATTCGCTTTCAACAGCCCCTGGCACGCACGCCTAGCTCGGTAGGCCTCACGCTTCAACCTATTTAAGTCTTTTGTCCACCATGGGTTGGACTTTCTAAACCTAGTTTTCCTTGGCATGGTTAACTCACAGGTTTCAGTAAGTACCTGAGTGAGTGTGTTTGCCATGTGCTCCACTTCTTCCGGGTTCGTCAGCGCAAGGTTCGCCAGCTTTGCGAGTCGAAGGCTCTTCAGTTCAGTGTCGAACTGGTCCCAATTCGCTTTGAGCGTATTGAAACGTGTTGGACCCATTTCTGCGAGCCCGACCTCGGTAGCCGGAGAGTCGAGCGTGAATATGACGGCTTTGTGGGCACTTTTGAATTCAGAATCTAGTAACCTCCATTGGTGAATGGACGAGGCCATCTGCCCAGTGGACAAGGTTACATCTATGTACGAAATTTTGGGTCCCTTTTGGAATGTGGGAAGATCATTCCTGTTATTTGCAATGTGGAGTTTGTGTTGGCGAATGAAGTCGGCCAATTTTTCTCCGTTTTTCCATCGCAATCGGGACATGTCGGGGATACGTGGGCTCCAGGAGTTCCACTCTGCGTTGGTGTCAATACCAAGCAGGACGCGTTTCCCTCTCAGCGTGAAGAGCACCATTTCGAGGTGGCTGAGGTGCTTCTCGATTGGTTCACTGTATTGGAAATATGCCGATACAGCGAAGAAGGAGAAGCCAGGGGTCTTAATCTCTGCGCACGCGCAGTGCGTATTACTAAGCTGTTCTATGTAGAGGATCGCGAAATTGGGGTTTGCCACGCCTACTGCTGCCCATGGTTTTTCTGTTCTAGTTGCTACTAGCCTAATCGTTCTGCCTATGTCTGTAAAGAAATACTCCCCCCGGTTTAATTTATTGTAAGGCTCCTGAAGTAGGACTACATCAGGTTTGAGCCTGTTTACGCTTTCTCGCAGCTCACCACTGACAGTTTGGTCTCTGTCCATGTTGAGCTGCAAGACCCTAATTCCTGTCTTTGTTCGAGGAGAAGTTCCGGAGGTGGGGCTCTCTCCTGACGGGTTGCCTATAGTTCGCGCGCAGATGTCTACGAGTCGGATGCGGACGATTTTCGGGCAAAGTGGGTGGATGCCGTCGACCCGAGCCGACGGGCCACAGGCCGCAGGGACGCGAATTGGGGGACGCTCAAGTTCGCCGTCCGATGTCTGGGGCCGGTTAGCAGTACAGCTCGGGTCGAGGACAGAGCCTTCGGCGATCCTCCTCGTAGCATTTGACCACACACCAGCCGAGAGGTCCACCGATGTGCAGCTGCAGTCACATAATGACGACGCCTGCGGGCCCGCTTTCTCACCCTGACCAGCCGCCGGGACCTGAGCATCCGAGACTCTGGTCCGGTAACGTTTTTTTGTGTTAATTGTGCTAGCCATGTTAGTTTTGTTTGTGGGTTAAGCTTGTCCCCAGTGGGTCACCCAGTTCCACTGAGGAAGTTTTATAGAGTATCTTTCTCGCAGTCGAATCTCCTAAGAGATTCAACCCCCGGTTCCAGACTAAGCCTGGATTTCCGGTATATTGGCGACTGCGTCTTAAGGGCTCGCCTCTTTTCTGCCGTTGGGCTATTCCCGTGGGCATTTTAAAAATGAGCGAAAGACATGCAAAGCACCCTATCTTAATTATTAGGCGAATACCCTCTTTTCTGTAGCAGGAGCCGTCTCCTGTACAGGTACCTAGATGGGGCTTAAGAAAATAAAATATTTTAGTGTACCTGTAAGAAAGAAAGGAAGTTTTCTGCAAGGGGAAATTTTATATTAGTGCGTGCTGACCGCCTTTGCAGGAATCGCCTCTTTGGCCAAGGTCAGGACTAGTTCCTGAGTTGGCGCTATAGGATCTCGAAGAGTTTGTGCGGCTTATAGTCTATCTGCTTGTCTAAGGCTCTTCTTCAGGCGGTTTGCTTGATTAGCCTCTCAGGCCTAACTCAGGACTAGTTCCTGAGTTGGCGCTAGATGGTCGCGAAAGTGGTTTCGGATTATGCTAGTCCTACTTATCTAAGGCGATTTCATTCTGTCTGCTATTTGGCGATCAGCCTCCGGTTACCTAGAAATAAAGCGAGAATTCGTGCGGCGGAGGGAGAAAAATTGGGGCTGGGAGGGGGGAGTTTTCGTCGAGCTTAAAGTTCCACATAAAGTTCACTTACCCTCGTCCACAGCTTGGAGAGGGAGGAGGGCGAATGCTTTCCTGTTCATGGGTTTTTGCCATTACTTACTACTGACACTCTCGTCCCTTATTCCCAGTATCATTCCGATACTGGTACTCACCCTCGAAGTCCCACGATGTTTGTTTGTTTACGCGGGTGCTCCGCGGTTGGATTTTGACGCGGCCCAACACCTCGATTTATTAACGTGGTGTGTTCCACGGACGGCTTATGACGCGCACCGGCTGCACGGTTTTAGTTTCGTGGTTTGCTCCACGGTTGGATTTTGACGCGGCCCAACACCTCGATTTATTAACGTGGTGTGTTCCACGGACGGCTTATGACGCGCACCGGCTGCACGGTTTTAGTTTCGTGGTTTGCTCCACGGTTGGATTTTGACGCGGCCCAACACCTCGATTTATTAACGTGGTGTACTCCACGGACGGCTTCTGACGCGCACCGGCTGCACGGTTTTAGTTTCGTGGTTTGCTCCACGGTTGGATTTTGACGCGGCCCAACACCTCGGTTTATTAACGTGGTGTACTCCACGGACGGCTTATGACGCGCACCGGCTGCACGGTTTTAGTTTCGTGGTTTGCTCCACGGTTGGATTTTAACGCGGCCCAACACCTCGTTAACGCGGCCCAACACCTCGCGGTAGATAGGGACAGTGGGAATCTCGTTAATCCATTCATGCGCGTCACTAATTAGATGACGAGGCATTTGGCTATTTTTTTTTTTTTTTTTTTTTTTTTTTTTTTTTATAGATGGAGAAATGCATTTACGCATCTCAGCAGATGTTGGTGCTGGTATGTGGGACTCACCTCATAGAGGAATACCCACTAAAACTCCATCTGTCACCTGCACTGATGATGTTGGTTGTGCAGGCCGCGGCTTTATTTCCCAGTGCCGACTTAAGATGGTGGGGCCTGGGTTACCCAAACGCTGTAGCGTGTTGACCGTAGCCGCCCTATCCTATCCCTTCTCGTGGAACAGGATTACTGGGATAGACACCAGTCATCCTGTTCCACCGTGTCCAATTCGTGTGCGAACCCTGCAAAGCTCTTGTTGTTATGCCTGGTAAGAGTTTTTGGAGTCCCAAGGAAGTCAGGTCATTAGCAGACCTCAACGACCAGATACCCTTCCATGAGAGGGTAATGGATGTGACCGAGATATTCTCGACCACAACCCCCAACTCATTTGCTATATGGTGTTTAAGCGGTAGAGTATCATATTTTCTGCACTTGGTGTTATGTGCGTCGTCAAGTGATGCTGCTCCACTAACCACCTGTGCATCGATGACTTTGACGCTCCCATCCTTTACTGCAACGACATCAGGTTTCTGTAACCCTGATGGAAGACAGTAGTGCGGATTTTCGAACACGCGCCACCCCTTTTGCCTGAGCCCTGTCGCAGCTATGCGACAAATGGCATCATGCCTCAGAATTCGGCCACCATGAGTTCGGTGACAGCCCTGTACAATGTGCGCCGTAGTCTCCGCCACGTGACATCCGGCACGACAAAGCACAGGAACACCTCCGTCACGGCGCCCTCTAGATGTTCTTATTCTGGAGGGTAGAGCGTTAATTCGTGTCCTATGGTACTGGATATAATCCCGACCAGGGACTCTCGCACTACCTGCATCTACCCAAAAGCTGCTAGCGGTGACTTTAGCAGCCTCACGCAACTCGCTTCCATCGTTGGATTGATGGAGCCAGGACGCCCAATAACGCCGCCGATCTTCTGGACCCGTAAGTGACTGCCCATTATATGTGAGCAGCCCCTCAGCCCATCGGACCAGCTTAACGTTATATAGGTGTTGAGTGGCGTCCCGCACCGCAGGCGATGTGGAATGGGCCATTGCTAATAATCTAGCATGTATTTGTCCCGGCACAGATGTTATGAAAGCCGGGACTCCCAATCCACCATCCCTGCATTTGGCGTGGAAGTACCCCAACGGAGTATCTTTGGGCAAACGCAGCCACTTCCGAACTGCAATCCTCACCTGTCTATCCAGTGCCCTCAAGACCCTCGCAGTGGTCCGCGAAAGCACTAGACCATGATACAGGCGAGGAATAAGAAAGCAGCGAAGGATCTTAAGTCGCTGTTGAGGCTTGAGAGGAGCTCGAGTGATGTTATTTAGCTCTCTCTCTAAATATCCACCCGGCTTTTTGATACCTAATGGCGAGATGTTAATGCCTAGGTATCTAAACTGTTCCGTGGACCCAAGTTGTTTGACGGGTCCACCTTGAAGCTTAAATAGCGGGGTGCTTATTACTTTATAAGTTTTAGCTTTCCCCGCTATTTGGATGGAGATGGCCTGACTTTTTGATGGATTGAATTGCAGGCCATACTTGCGGGCCTCTTTCTCAGCAGTCTTCAGTAGTGTTTCCATCCCAGCCTTAGAGGACGCGAATAATACTATATCATCCGCGTATGCCATAGCGTTAGTCCGATGTTGATGGACTCTAAACCCGATGTTGTTGGGTAGTGATCTCATGACTCTGTCCACAACCATGGCAAACAGGATGCTTGACATGGGATCACCCTGTCTTACACCCCGGTTTACCACAACAGGTTGCGAACATTGTCCGGCCACTTGGAGCACCGTTCCACATTTCCGGTACATGTTGTCAATATACCGGACAAGGCTAGATGGTATGCCTTGTCCCCTCAATGCCGATGTAATGGCATAATGGCTGACACTGTCGAATGCCTTTGCGACATCCAACGACACAGCATGCATTTCACGAAGTGATGTCTTCGCTACGTGCAATGCCGTGTCAAGAACCATTGTGTTCTCAGCGCAGCCATCATGTAAACCTCTCTGCCGCTCGTCGATGATATTGGCTTTAACCAACCTCATCGCTATGATCTTATGTAGCTGACGAACGACAACAGAGGCCACACTTATGGGACGGAATTCTGATGGAAGTGAACTCCCATCCTTCTTGGGGACAAACACCGTCCTGCTGAGTAGAAGTTGAGATGGAAATTCTCCAACAGCCAGGACGATGTTGTAGAACAGTGCCCTCAAACGCATTGGCACACTCCTCCACTGTCGGCTGGAAATGCCGTCTAAACCAGCAGCCGAGGCGAGCGGTATCTCACTGTCCCTGATGTTATTGGGACAAATTGGATCTGCAAGCCATTGCAAAGTCGGGTCCTCACGAACGGCTATTCCCTCTTCCAGATGTTGGGATGGAGCATTGAGAATTGGTTCCCAAAACTCAATAAATTGCTCCATAGAGGGCTGAATGGCGCGCACCTCGCCATCCAGGACTAACTTAGCCGCTCGTGACATGTCCTTGGTCCACAAACTCTGCATGGCAGCATATTCCCGCCGCCTCTTACGCCAGTTTGAGATATGTGCAGTCGGCGTGTCCCTAGGTACTCTAGGGACACGATATTCTGTCTTGGGTGGAGGAAAGACCTTCATCACCCATTGATGACAATCATCAGATGTAGTTTGATTGCCATCTAGGAGGGCCTCTGCAATCTCGATCAGGTCAGAAGCTCGATGAGATGTAATCTCTCGAGCCAGCCCGATCGAATGCCTGATTGCATCGATATAGATGTTATTATCATTGCCCTCCTCCTGTGACAAGGGAAGCGTTAGATGGTCATCGCTATCCCTTGACACTTGATGGGTGGTTGGGCTGATGTTCGGTCCAACTACATCTGAGGAGGGACCTGGGGAGGGGCTTTGTAAAGCTGTTAGTTTTTGCATTACGAGGGCTTTATACGTCTCCTTCTTTCGGAGACCCTTCAGTCGCTCAAGATCACACCCAAGCGACTTCAAAAGGGGCGTAGATAATAGGTACTGCCGTATAAATCGGACACTGCCCTAGTGAATGGTCTTAGCCTCCTCCATGGCGACCAGTTCAACCTCCTCGTCTCTCCATCTCACCTTTCGATCTGCCAACTGCACTCTCTCATTAGCATTCTCAGGATGAGCTCTCCTTAAATGGACTCCAAGGCCGATCTTAGTGACAAACTCTCTCGCACAAATTGGACACTTGTGACGGCTGTTGTTGTTGCCATCACTTGGGGGCAAGACCGGACGGTCACGGTCAGTTGCCGAAGCAGGGCCGGTAGTCCGAGACCCCAGTGGGGCTACCGGCGGTGAGTCACTTGACTCACGAGAATAGGTATTTTGACTCGTGCCTGCTTCCAATGAAGTATAGGGAAGGCAACCCCATACTCCTTTACATACCACCTTCCTAGGGGGGATACCGCCACTAACAAGTGGGAAGGCTGGTCATGTGAGAGGGCTGCTCTCT
>NW_026707028.1:102500-105000 GCF_024137745.1 Phymastichus coffea | reverse complement strand
TACAAGTGACTCGCCGCGCACGACGTTTCAGGCCAGGCACTTGATGGATTTACAAGTGACTCGCCGCGCACGACGTTTCAGGCCAGGGACTTGCTGGATTTACAAGTGACTCGCCGCGCACGACGTTTCAGGCCAGGGACTTGCTGTATTCACAAGTGACTCGCCGCGCACGACGTTTCAGGCCAGGGACTTGCTGTATTCACAAGTGACTCGCCGCGCACGACGTTTCAGGCCAGGGACTTGCTGTATTCACAAGTGACTCGCCGCGCACGACGTTTCAGGCCAGGGACTTGCTGTATTCACAAGTGACTCGCCGCGCACGACGTTTCAGGCCAGGGACTTGCTGTATTCACAAGTGACTCGCCGCGCACGACGTTTCAGGCCAGGGACTTGCTGTATTGACAAGTGACTCGCCGCGCACGACGTTTCAGGCCAGGGACTTGCTGTATTGACAAGTGACTCGCCGCGCACGACGTTTCAGGACAGGGACTTGCTGGATTTACAAGTGACTCGCCGCGCACGACGTTTCAGGCCAGGCACTTGATGGATTTACAAGTGACTCGCCGCGCACGACGTTTCAGGCCAGGGACTTGCTGGATTTACAAGTGACTCGCCGCGCACGACGTTTCAGGCCAGGGACTTGCTGAATTTACAAGTGACTCGCCGCGCACGACGTTTCAGGCCAGGGACTTGCTGGATTTACAAGTGACTCGCCGCGCACGACGTTTCAGGCCAGGGACTTGCTGTATTCACAAGTGACTCGCCGCGCACGACGTTTCAGGCCAGGGACTTGCTGTATTCACAAGTGACTCGCCGCGCACGACGTTTCAGGCCAGGGACTTGCTGTATTGACAAGTGACTCGCCGCGCACGACGTTTCAGGCCAGGGACTTGCTGTATTGACAAGTGACTCGCCGCGCACGACGTTTCAGGACAGGGACTTGCTGGATTTACAAGTGACTCGCCGCGCACGACGTTTCAGGCCAGGCACTTGATGGATTTACAAGTGACTCGCCGCGCACGACGTTTCAGGCCAGGGACTTGCTGGATTTACAAGTGACTCGCCGCGCACGACGTTTCAGGCCAGGGACTTGCTGTATTCACAAGTGACTCGCCGCGCACGACGTTTCAGGCGAGGGACTTGCTGTATTCACAAGTGACTCGCCGCGCACGACGTTTCAGGCCAGGGACTTGCTGTATTCACAAGTGACTCGCCGCGCACGACGTTTCAGGCCAGGGACTTGCTGTATTGACAAGTGACTGGCCGCGCACGACGTTTCAGGACAGGGACTTGCTGGATTTACAAGTGACTCGCCGCGCACGACGTTTCAGGCCAGGCACTTGATGGATTTACAAGTGACTCGCCGCGCACGACGTTTCAGGCCAGGGACTTGCTGGATTTACAAGTGACTCGCCGCGCACGACGTTTCAGGCCAGGGACTTGCTGTATTCACAAGTGACTCGCCGCGCACGACGTTTCAGGCCAGGGACTTGCTGTATTGACAAGTGACTGGCCGCGCACGACGTTTCAGGCCAGGGACTTGCTGTATTGACAAGTGACTGGCCGCGCACGACGTTTCAGGACAGGGACTTGGTGGATTTACAAGTGACTCGCCGCGCACGACGTTTCAGGCCAGGCACTTGATGGATTTACAAGTGACTCGCCGCGCACGACGTTTCAGGCCAGGGACTTGCTGGATTTACAAGTGACTCGCCGCGCACGACGTTTCAGGCCAGGGACTTGCTGTATTCACAAGTGACTCGCCGCGCACGACGTTTCAGGCCAGGGACTTGCTGTATTCACAAGTGACTCGCCGCGCACGACGTTTCAGGCCAGGGACTTGCTGTATTCACAAGTGACTCGCCGCGCACGACGTTTCAGGCCAGGGACTTGCTGTATTGACAAGTGACTGGCCGCGCACGACGTTTCAGGACAGGGACTTGCTGGATTTACAAGTGACTCGCCGCGCACGACGTTTCAGGCCAGGCACTTGATGGATTTACAAGTGACTCGCCGCGCACGACGTTTCAGGCCAGGGACTTGCCAGTTGTACGGAATTCACGCGCATTGCCCCTCATGAACAGAAGAGTGTTAAGTGCAGGCGCATTGCATTTGCTGTTGTGGTCAAGGAGTCCCCCCTCCATCCCTTCTAACAATCCTGTTTGCTCGTTCCAGCCGACTAGATATCGGCCTGCTCCCGAGCGAGTGTACCCACAGCAGCGGTGCGAGCTCGTGGCATTAGCCTACTTCTCACATAATGAGCATTACCACCAACTATTTTCCATCTGTTATAGGCAATCGAGTCCGCTTTATGGAGGGTCACTAACGCTTTGATATTTCCACAGTTCGTGCTAAACGAGCGCCGGACGCTGCGTCGACGGAGCTCAGTCCGGAGCGGCGAACCCAGCTGTGCGCCGGTGTTCGCCGTAGCGCCACGTTGTCGGCGTACGGTCGCCGTTTCCACTGATTTTTGCGCGTTCAAATGAGAAGTTTGTCTGCC
>NW_026707028.1:85000-97500 GCF_024137745.1 Phymastichus coffea | reverse complement strand
AAGGCATGACTCCTGCCAAAACTCCTACAGCATCTAGGGAGGTTGTGCTGTAGGCCCTAGTTATTCTGACGAGGGCTGATCTCTGTGCAGAGTTGAGCACATCTGTTTGCTCTTTTTTATTAGTAATGAGATCAGCCCACGCAGCTGCCGCGTATGCTAAAGTGGGGGTAAAGACTCCTCTATAGATGATGGAGAGAGTTTTGAAGTTGAGGCCCCAAGTGGTTCCTCCGCATCTCCTCAAGTTTTCAAACAGGTCGGAGACCTTGTTTTTGAGGTATGTGCAGTGGGGGGTGATTTTAAAACCTTTTCCGAAGTGAACGCCAAGATATCTAACGCTTTGTTTAAATTTTATGTTTCCTGATCCTAGTCTGATGCATGGGTCGCGACTTGGCCACTTATTCTTTTCTACGCGAACTACCTGCCTACTTTCTTCTGCTGATTGTTCGTTCCTAACTTCCGTCCGAGCACTATTTGGGGCCTTGTCAATGTCCAGAGCCTTCAGGAAAATTCCCTCAGTTTTCTGTTCATTGATCTGTAATTTGGCCAATTTGCACCATTTGGTGATTGTGTCAACTACGGATTTCCCGAGGGTTTCTAGGTCCTTTCTGCTCGGGGCGCATAGCAGGGTCGATAGATCGTCTGCAAAAGCGACGAACATCGATCCCAGGACTTCCTCGAGGGAGTGGAGAAGAAAGTCGAATCCTATAACCCACCCGAAGGGTCCGATAACGGATCCTTGGGCGCATCCTTTTTCGGACAGTACGGAGGTTTGGCCACTACCCCATGACAGGGTAATGATCCTGTCTTGAAAATAGCTAAGGAGGACCCTGTAGATGTTCTTTGCGCATCCTTTATCTTTGAGTCCTTTGAGCATTATCGGACGCCAGATATTGTCGAATGCGCCGGTCACATCGAAGTTGAGGGCAGCGACGAGTTTGTGAGGGGATGTTTTCACAGCCTCGCGGAGTGCTAGGATGGCATCCTCGCATGACCGATTCGGTAAGAAGCCGAATTGACGGTCGGAGATTTTGCCTTCAGCTAGCATTTTGGGCATGAATCTGTTGCATAGCAATTTTTCAAAGAGTTTGCCTTGAACAGAGAGAAGAGTAATCATCCTGTATGATTTTGGATCTTTTGCATCCTTGCCCTGGCCCTTCGGGATGGCTCTTACGAGTCCCACCTTCCAGGTTTTGGGGAAGACGCCGTGCTCAAGACAACCATTGAAGAGCCTAGTGAATTCGCCGGAGATGACATGCACGGCTCGTTTGAGGACACTGACCTCTATTAGGTCTGTGCCTGGGGTTTTGTTATTTTTGAATCTTCTGACCGAATTGATGACTTCTCGTGGCACGAAGGCCTGAGTATCATCTGTGTCAGGTGGAGTTTCCACTTCGGTTCGAATGTTGGATTGTTCAGGGGTGTCATCTTCTATTCTATCGGCCGGGAAGTGCACCGCGAGGAGCCTGCTGGCTGTTTGCTCCATGTCGAGCGTGAAACCGTCGTCACACCGGAGTGCGCTAATCGCCCTCTCATTCGTCATTTTTCCGGCCTGGAGCTTGTATACGGTTCCCCAGGGATTCGAATTTCCGTGCGATGTGACGTAGTTTCTCCAGCATTCATTCCTGGCCTTTCTCACGGCGCGAGAGTACTTACGCAAGAGGGCGCTGTACTTCCCGCGCGCTTGTGGGTGGCATGCAGGATTCGCTTTCAACAGCCCCTGGCACGCACGCCTAGCTCGGTAGGCCTCACGCTTCAACCTATTTAAGTCTTTTGTCCACCATGGGTTGGACTTTCTAAACCTAGTTTTCCTTGGCATGGTTAACTCACAGGTTTCAGTAAGTACCTGAGTGAGTGTGTTTGCCATGTGCTCCACTTCTTCCGGGTTCGTCAGCGCAAGGTTCGCCAGCTTTGCGAGTCGAAGGCTCTTCAGTTCAGTGTCGAACTGGTCCCAATTCGCTTTGAGCGTATTGAAACGTGTTGGACCCATTTCTGCGAGCCCGACCTCGGTAGCCGGAGAGTCGAGCGTGAATATGACGGCTTTGTGGGCACTTTTGAATTCAGAATCTAGTAACCTCCATTGGTGAATGGACGAGGCCATCTGCCCAGTGGACAAGGTTACATCTATGTACGAAATTTTGGGTCCCTTTTGGAATGTGGGAAGATCATTCCTGTTATTTGCAATGTGGAGTTTGTGTTGGCGAATGAAGTCGGCCAATTTTTCTCCGTTTTTCCATCGCAATCGGGACATGTCGGGGATACGTGGGCTCCAGGAGTTCCACTCTGCGTTGGTGTCAATACCAAGCAGGACGCGTTTCCCTCTCAGCGTGAAGAGCACCATTTCGAGGTGGCTGAGGTGCTTCTCGATTGGTTCACTGTATTGGAAATATGCCGATACAGCGAAGAAGGAGAAGCCAGGGGTCTTAATCTCTGCGCACGCGCAGTGCGTATTACTAAGCTGTTCTATGTAGAGGATCGCGAAATTGGGGTTTGCCACGCCTACTGCTGCCCATGGTTTTTCTGTTCTAGTTGCTACTAGCCTAATCGTTCTGCCTATGTCTGTAAAGAAATACTCCCCCCGGTTTAATTTATTGTAAGGCTCCTGAAGTAGGACTACATCAGGTTTGAGCCTGTTTACGCTTTCTCGCAGCTCACCACTGACAGTTTGGTCTCTGTCCATGTTGAGCTGCAAGACCCTAATTCCTGTCTTTGTTCGAGGAGAAGTTCCGGAGGTGGGGCTCTCTCCTGACGGGTTGCCTATAGTTCGCGCGCAGATGTCTACGAGTCGGATGCGGACGATTTTCGGGCAAAGTGGGTGGATGCCGTCGACCCGAGCCGACGGGCCACAGGCCGCAGGGACGCGAATTGGGGGACGCTCAAGTTCGCCGTCCGATGTCTGGGGCCGGTTAGCAGTACAGCTCGGGTCGAGGACAGAGCCTTCGGCGATCCTCCTCGTAGCATTTGACCACACACCAGCCGAGAGGTCCACCGATGTGCAGCTGCAGTCACATAATGACGACGCCTGCGGGCCCGCTTTCTCACCCTGACCAGCCGCCGGGACCTGAGCATCCGAGACTCTGGTCCGGTAACGTTTTTTTGTGTTAATTGTGCTAGCCATGTTAGTTTTGTTTGTGGGTTAAGCTTGTCCCCAGTGGGTCACCCAGTTCCACTGAGGAAGTTTTATAGAGTATCTTTCTCGCAGTCGAATCTCCTAAGAGATTCAACCCCCGGTTCCAGACTAAGCCTGGATTTCCGGTATATTGGCGACTGCGTCTTAAGGGCTCGCCTCTTTTCTGCCGTTGGGCTATTCCCGTGGGCATTCTAAAAATGAGCGAAAGACATGCAAAGCACCCTATCTTAATTATTAGGCGAATACCCTCTTTTCTGTAGCGGGAGCCGTCTCCTGTACAGGTACCTAGATGGGGCTTAAGAAAATAAAATATTTTAGTGTACCTGTAAGAAAGAAAGGAAGTTTTCTGCAAGGGGAAATTTTATATTAGTGCGTGCTGACCGCCTTTGCAGGAATCGCCTCTTTGGCCAAGGTCAGGACTAGTTCCTGAGTTGGCGCTATAGGATCGCGAAGAGTTTGTGCGGCTTATAGTCTATCTGCTTGTCTAAGGCTGTTCTTCAGGCGGTTTGCTTGATTAGCCTCTCAGGCCTAACTCAGGACTAGTTCCTGAGTTGGCGCTAGATGGTCGCGAAAGTGGTTTCGGATTATGCTAGTCCTACTTATCTAAGGCGATTCATTCTGTCTGCTATTTGGCGATCAGCCTCCGGTTACCTAGAAATAAAGCGAGAATTCGTGCGGCGGAGGGAGAAAAATTGGGGCTGGGAGGGGGGAGTTTTCGTCGAGCTTAAAGTTCCACATAAAGTTCACTTACCCTCGTCCACAGCTTGGAGAGGGAGGAGGGCGAATGCTTTCCTGTTCATGGGTTTTTGCCATTACTTAGTACTGACACTCTCGTCCCTTATTCCCAGTATCATTCCGTTACTGGTACTCACCCTCGAAGTCCCACGATGTTTGTTTGTTTACGCGGGTGCTCCGCGGTTGGATTTTGACGCGGCCCAACACCTCGATTTATTAACGTGGTGTGTTCCACGGACGGCTTATGACGCGCACCGGCTGCACGGTTTTAGTTTCGTGGTTTGCTCCACGGTTGGATTTTGACGCGGCCAACACCTCGATTTATTAACGTGGTGTGTTCCACGGACGGCTTATGACGCGCACCGGCTGCACGGTTTTAGTTTCGTGGTTTGCTCCACGGTTGGATTTTGACGCGGCCCAACACCTCGATTTATTAACGTGGTGTACTCCACGGACGGCTTCTGACGCGCACCGGCTGCAC
The DNA here is from genome assembly GCF_024137745.1 of Phymastichus coffea. Taxonomy (NCBI): domain Eukaryota; kingdom Metazoa; phylum Arthropoda; class Insecta; order Hymenoptera; family Eulophidae; genus Phymastichus; species Phymastichus coffea. The sequence goes on along the minus strand of NW_026707028.1, from coordinate 93,157 downwards.
GGTTTTAGTTTCGTGGTTTGCTCCACGGTTGGATTTTGACGCGGCCCAACACCTCGGTTTATTAACGTGGTGTACTCCACGGACGGCTTCTGACGCGCACCGGCTGCACGGTTTAGTTTCGTGGTTTGCTCCACGGTTGGATTTTGACGCGGCCCAACACCTCGGTTTATTAACGTGGTGTACTCCACGGACGGCTTATGACGCGCACCGGCTGCACGGTTTTAGTTTCGTGGTTTGCTCCACGGTTGGATTTTAACGCGGCCCAACACCTCGATTTGTTAACGTGGTGTGTTCCACGGACGGCTTATGACGCGCACCGGCTGCACGGTTTTAGTTTCGTGGTTTGCTCCACGGTTGGATTTTGACGCGGTCCAACACCTCGGTTTGTTGACGTGGTGTACTCCACGGACGGCTTCTGACGCGCACCGGCTGCACGGTTTTGGTTTCGTGGTTTGCTCCACGGTTGGATTTTGACGCGGTCCAACACCTCGGTTTGTTGACGTGGTATGCTATTAGCTTATTTTTACTTTGTTTTAATTAGATATGTTTATTTTAATGTTTTAAGTTAATTTAAATTAATTTAGTTTAGTTTTTGTTTAATTTTTTTTTGTTTTATTATATTTGGTGTTTAATTTAGTTTAATGTAATTTAGTTTAATTTAATTTAATTTAGTTTAATTTAATTAATTTAGTGTCAGTTTGTTTTAATTTTAGTTTTGATTTAATTTTAATTTTAGTTTTAATTTATTTGAACTTGGTGCATTTTAATTTAGTATTTCATAGTTTTATGTTTATTTTTATTTTTCACTAATTTAGTCGAGTTGAATTTATTTAATTTATTTAACTTAAATTTGAATTCATTTGTTTTATTTATTTAATTTAATTCGATTTAATTTGTTTAATGTGTTCTTATTAATTGGGTTCGATTTATTCTGGTTTAGTATTTTTCTATATAATTTTAATTTAATTTAATTTATTTTAACTTTATTGTAATTTGGTTTAATTAAATTTGGTCTGCATTGATTGAATTAATTTGATTAATTAATAGAGGTTATTTAATTATTTTATTTTATTTTATTTTATTTTGTTTTATTTTATTTTCTTTTATTTTATTTTATTTTATTTTGTTTTATTTTGTTTTATTTTATTTTATTATTTATTTTATTTTATTTTATTTTATTTTATTTTATTTGATTTTGTTTTATTTTATTTTATTTTATTTTGTTTTATTTTATTTTATTTAGTTTTATTTTTATTTGATTGTTAAAATATATTTAAGTTAATCTAGTTATTCGTGTGTGCTTTTTATTAAGGTAAGGTATTTATTTATTTGTTATTTTATAGTTGCATTTTTATTATTTATTTGGTTTATTTTAAATTTATTTTGGTGCAAGATGATTTTTAAATTATGTATTAATCTTATAAAATTATTTGGGTGTATGTTATGTTTGTATTATTGTTATTTAACATATTTGTTGTTTAATTATATTTTGTTTATAAGTTTATAGGTTTTCGTTTAGGTTTATCTAGCTTTTATTATTTTTGTATCTTTGTTTGTTGTATGTTGGTGTGTTTGTATGAATGAATTTATTTCTTTGTTTGTTTATAATTTGTTTTACAATTTGTTTGACCGTTGTAACAGTTTTGGATAATTATTTAAGCAGTTAGTTAATTTATTTTCACTTTATAATTATTTATATAATTTTTAGAATGAAATGTCGTGGAGTTTAATTAAATTTCTATTTAGTTTAAATTTAAAAATGATGTAGTAATCTTAGGAAATTATCCGCGAGTGGGTAGAGTTTAGATTGTTAAATAAATATTTAATTAAGTAATTTTACACGTTACCTTCATTCACACAAGTCACTGGTCGCGCACTTGACACTTTATATCCATTTCTGGAATTTAACCCGCACTAGAAACCGGTTTTTTGGGTGCTCCTTTCGGTAGATAGGGGCAGTCGGTCGGTCGGTCGGTAGTCGGTCCGGTAGATAGGGCGGTAGATAGGGACAGTGGGAATCTCGTTAATCCATTCATGCGCGTCACTAATTAGATGACGAGGCATTTGGCTATTCCCTGCGTCGACGAAAGAAAATCCTTTCGGACGTATTTCCCCAGCGATCAGCGCGGGTGCTTTAAAACTTAACAAGAAACAACAAACATAACAGTTGAGAATAAAATTTTAAAACTTAACATTCTGAATGGAATAGCTCGATTCCCACTGTCCGCCAAGGGAGTCTGCTTACGGTCTTGGAAAAATTAGTCACGGAGTGTTCTTGCGAACAAGCGGATCTTAGCAGTCCTAGTAGTGGACTCTCAGGGAAAACCGACGAGAAGGTGCCCGCCCCGGGAGCCTAGGATTCCTAGGCACCCGGCTCCGCGCCGCACCTGCAAAATTAGCAGGACGCGACTCGCACCGAGTGGACAGTCGCAAGGAGAACAGCTCGTTGATCGGTGGCGGGAGTCCCTTCCGCTTCTCCCTCGTTGCGTGATCCGGATCACCTCTGTTCTCCTTATCCACTCTTGGGCTTAATTGCTCTTGTACATTGCAGACTTAAAGAGCACACAAACATGTATATAAATTAACACACTATTTACGTTGATTCAACACTTAGAATAATTTAGGACGGATACAGGTATGTGGGACGTTTACACTTGTAAATACTACACTTAGTCTAGTACTGCTCCGTAGTCCATGAAGGCGTTCAGCATTTCTATGGAACTGCGGATAACGATCATTGCCATAGTTACTAACTCTGTCTTCTTGAAACCAAAGCTCTTCAGTGCTGAGATGGTTTCTCTTGGCAACGCTCCTCTTGAACCGTATACTAGTGGGATGACTTGGACGGAATTTGCATTCAACGTTCTTCCCATGATGTTCTTTATGTCCTCATATTTTTCCATTTTTTCCTTTGCCGCCATCTTGAGCGAATCTCGATTTTCGTAACGAACGGTGACATCCAGTACGTATGCCTTTCCATCATTCGCCTTAGCGACGATGTCTGGCCTGTACCTTTTCCCACCGTCCTCGAACATCTGCTCTACAAGGACTTCGTGGTTCTTGAGTAATTTTGCAGCTACTAGGTTTTTGAGTTCATCATGCCGGTGAATTCTTAGATCTTTGGTATCTATGCACTCTCCCAAGATGTGTCCAATTGTTTCAAAGTCCTTTCGACATTTGCGGCATCGCACGTCGAAGTCGTTTCTAGTTTTACCGAGGTACCTTTTCAAACACAATCTAGTTGGGTAGGTGTTCGTCCGCATTTTAATGGCATCAGCAATTCTGGAGTGCGATAAAAGCGTGCTATTAGTTAGCCACGCATTGCTGAAACGAGATTGGAAATCTAGAGCGCCTTGCCCTTGTGTAGGATATTTAGCCCAATCTCTTAGGTAACTTCTCTTTATGTTACTCTTTACTTGGTCGAGTTCCTCAATCGTAATAGGCCACTCTTTACCCAGGGCTTTCGCGTACTTTGCTAGATTGTTTTGAATTTTCTCAGTCTTCATAGCTTCTATTGTCACCTCGTCTTTGGACATGAGAGCTTTCAGGCCGTTTCTAATAGCAGCCACGAGAACCATCTTTTCAATGTTTACGAGTCCAAGTCCACCGAATTTTCTTGGCACGTACATAAAAGAGGTCCCGGTTTTTTCGCTTATGTGCAGTATCTTCTTATACTCACGCCTTATTGTCGAGTCAATCTCGCGCAGAGCGCCCAATGAAGGCGGGCACATAACTAGTCCGTAGACAAATTTCGGTAGAAGATAAGTGTTGAGCAACTCTATCTTCTGCATTGGCTTTAGTGGTAGTTTCCTCGTTCGAAGGATTATCTCCTCAAAGGCTTCGTGTTCGAAGCCCTGGACTAATCCCCGCCATGCTGTTATGTTTGTGCCAAGATACTTGATCACTTGATCAGCTTTTGCCGAGGGTATTTGTATACCGTCTATGCAAATTTCGGGATCTTTGACGGTATATGTTTTGTTTGGCAGCGGTTTAATCTGGAATGTTACACATTTATTCAATGCTAGCTCCATTCCAAGCTGTTTAAAATAATTTACTATTGTATTAAATTGGCCTTTGGCTTCTTCTGGATTTCTTGCAATAGTTGCAATGTCATCCGCAAAGGCCGCCGCTGCAATTTTCTTCCCGCCAATTTTTATTCCCTCGGACTTTGCTTGTAACTCGTCTATCAACGGCTCAATTGATAGACAAAAGAGAAGCGGCGAGATCGGGTCTCCTTGTTTGACCCCTCTTCTAAGCTTAATTTCGACCGGATCTCCGTCCGTTTTAATCGCGGTGAAACAATCGTTATACATCCCTCGAATGAATTTTGCCGCAATCGGATGTATTCCTTTCCTCAATAGTGCAGGTATGATAGCTGCGTGGGGTACCGTATCGAATGCCTTGGCCACATCGTCGATCCCAAAAGTTGCGCCTACTCTTTTGGCTTCCTTAATGGCCGCTCCAAGCACGTTTACGTTCGCGTAGCAGCCATTCTCCTCGATGAAGCCACGCTGTCGATCCGTCTGGCGTATAACCGCACGTATTCTGCGATCGAGCATCGACGAGAATAGTCTACTATTTATGGAGCTGATAGTTAACGGTCTCCAATTCCTGACATCAGTCAGGTCTTTCCCTGTTTTTGGGATGAGTGTTGTTCTGTTCCGAGACCAAGCTTTTGGATAGTGCTGACGGAGTAGCAATAAATTAAACAGCTTTGACAGAACAAGCGTAGTGCCGGGTCTTTTTAGATCCCCTTTTGTTAGTTTGTCAGGGCCAGCGGCGCTTGAGTTGCTCATCCGCTCGAGTTTCTTATTTATTTCCAGCTCAGAGATAGGCATGAATATTCTCTCAAGAGGTATAGCGTCGGTTCTATCCTCCGGATAGCATGCCTCCACGTTCTCCGGTCCCGTGACATCCCAGAGTTTTTCATATAGTCCGCGGACTGCGTTTGAGCAGGGAAGTTTCTCCTGTTCGAGCAACGAAAAGTCATTGTTGGCAACGATGTCCGCCAATTTCTTGGGGTCGTTGTCAAATAGGTCCTGACACCGGGCGAAGGCATACCTCCGTCGCTCACTACGGTTCGGTTGCCTACCTCTATTCGCCCTTTTACGACCATGATTCCTTCTATGGTTCGTTTTGCCTCTTTTATGATTAATACGACGCTTTTCCTTTCCATCTTCGCTTTCTGACGAAAGAATTTTGGACACGATTTCGTCGTAAAGACTGTCAATTTGATCACAGGTTATGAAATGATCATTTGCCAGTTCTTTACATTTCGAGAGGCATGACGCCCACTCTTCGTACTCGTCATCGATTGACAGAATCGCGTTGCGAAGATTCGCGATCCATGGCTCGATCGCTTCGGGCTCTTCCACATTGGTTGATGTATCCAACGCATCGACGAAATCCTCTGCGACGGAGGAGTCACCGCTCGTGTCGACACCACCAATGTCGTCGATGGAGGGCCCGCTGAATTGGGGGAGGATATCAACTTCCTCGGTGACGTTCAGCACAGGCACGTCAGTATATATTTGACGTTCGTACGTAGCTGAATCGTCGAGTTCCTCCCTTTGCTCTTCCAAAGGGCCAAGTGGGACCAATGGAGCGGGTTCTATCGGTATTTCCCTGCCGGTACTTTCGATCTCCTCCTCGGCGGAGTCTTCAGTGGAGGAGTCTTCCCACTCAGTTTCGCTATCGTCTCGATCGTACCAAGCGCCCGTCTCCTTGAGGCGTGCGACCGCTGTTGATAGGTTCCTACGCCTCTCGCCAATTTGTTTATTGGTCTTAGTGTAATTCATCCTTGTCTCGATTTCTTTGTTAATGCTCCGCATGCCCTTACACTCTTTCTCGAGCCTATATAGTTTCCGGATTTCTCGATTTGACCATAAGGAGGAGGGCGCCCCTTTTGGTTTATGGGGAGCATCTGCTGCAGATGCACGTTCGGCATTGCGAACGTCAGGGTGCTGGTGATTCTTGTGTTGCGACAGACCACTTTGTGTTTTGGTCGAGTAGTCGCACTCGGAGCATTTAAATGGAAGGTCTTCCACCTCCTGGGGAGGCCCTCTACACCTTGATGGATGGTGGACGGACCAACCATGGCGTTTTTTGAATGCCGTTCCGCAATCTCGACATTCCCATGAAGCCGTGATTTCGGGGTGCTGTTGTTCCAAGTGTTTCTCAAGTTCAGTTGGTTTAATGAACTTGATGCAGACGCCTTTTGTCAGACACTGTGGGCATGCTTCAGTGTCCTCCGCGAACGGGCATATTATTTTTATGTTTATTTTTTCCTCGGGCAGAATCCGGATTCTGTCCATGTTATCTACGACTCTTTGTTGCGGGTTATACTCCCCGACGGCTGGAGCTCGAGCCTCGGGTTCCGGACGGGGTCTCCGCCTGGCACCCACTCCAGCCGCCTCCGAGGCGTTGGTATTTTCACTCATTCTTTGGATGTTAAAATAAGTTGTGCTAGGTGTTAGAGCACGTCCCTCCGACAGGACTAGGCCTAGAGGCCAGGATGGTAACTCGCGTACAGCAAGGGATCGCGACGTCATAGGGGTTTTGGCTAAAGTACGAATGTCTCTAGTCGTCCCCAAGACGGGATCCGATGTTCCCAAGTGGGTGGTCGGTCCACCTGGAGCCAGGATTCTTCCTGGGCTTGGCTATGAGCACCGCTCGTTAGCCAGATGAGACCTGTACAACAGTACAAGACTTTTGCCGTTCGAGACGGCTAAGCAGGGAGCACGCTCCCGGATGTTCAGCTTTCGTTCCCATCGATTTTCCGGGCAAGCCCGGGTGAAAAACGTTGTACGATTGGCCTACTGCACTTCGAGATGAAGTGCAGCGTTTCTCAGCGCCCACCACGAGAAGGTTCGTACATCCGCACATGTGAGTGCTAGCAAGCGTTCAAAAGACTAGACACTCGCTTCGGGTCGACCAGCGGCTAACTTCGCCACCAGTCGAGGGGCAACCACAACTCCCTCTCCATACGCATTGCTTCCGGCCACGCGCGTTGCTTCCAGTGACACGCATTGCTTTGGCTGGTGAATGTACACCAGCCTCCGCCTTTCAATAATGCTAAGTCACCTTCCACCACACGCATGACTTTCCACAATACGCAAGGCTGGAGGCGGTCAAACGCAGCCCACCGCTCCGACCAAAAATTTGCACAACGCAAAATGGCGGACCTCGCGGTCCGCCAATGGTGCGCCATACGCATCATGATCATCGCTAAGTGTTCCGCATTCAACCATCCTCCCTTAAGAGAGTCATAGTTACTCCCGCCGTTTACCCGCGCTTGCTTGAATTTCTTCACGTTGACATTCAGAGCACTGGGCAGAAATCACATTGCGTCATCACCCGCGAGGGCCATCGCAATGCTTTGTTTTAATTAGACAGTCGGATTCCCCTAGTCCGTGCCAGTTCTGAGCTGAGCGTTGAATGGCGGCCGAAGAGAACGATCGGGACGGAGAAACCGCTCCGAAAGCCTCGCAGCAAGGAAGATCCGTGGGAGGCCAAGGCACGGTACCGAGCTCTGATCCCTCATCCCCTCGAGGGGAACGAGTTCACCTCGCCCAGGCCCGGCACGTCAGCCAGACCCACTTCCCGACCAAGCCCGACACGCCCCGCTCCTCAGAGCCAATCCTTATTCCGAAGTTACGGATCCAATTTGCCGACTTCCCTTACCTACATTAGTCTATCGACTAGAGGCTCTTTACCTTGGAGACCTGCTGCGGATATGGGTACGAACCGGCGCGACACCTCCACGTGGCCCTCTCCTGGATTTTCAAGGTCCGAGGGGAAGATCCGGACACCGCCGCAACTGCGGTGCTCTTCGCGTTCCAAACCCTATCTCCCTGCTAGAGGTTTCCAGGGAACTCGAACGCTTATACAGAAAAGAAAACTCTTCCCGGATCTCCCGACGGCGTCTCCAGGTCACTTTGGGTTACCCCGACGAACACTCTTGCGAGGGCCCGAATTGTATGCGGTTCCGCTGCCGGGTTCCGGAATAGGAACCGGATTCCCTTTCGCCCGACGGGTGTGCACTCGAGTCGAGTTACATTAAAAAATTGTACACCGTCATCGACATTAGATTTCTCTTAGGGCTTAGGATCGACTGACTCGTGTGCAACGGCTGTTCACACGAAACCCTTCTCCACG
>NW_026707028.1:77500-80000 GCF_024137745.1 Phymastichus coffea | reverse complement strand
GGATCGACGACACGCTTCGCAATGCGACCAAAGTCGTCGAGAGCACAGCAAAGTACGATATAACGTAACTTTGAGGGCAATTATTCGCTATACAATTGCTCGTCGTCGAGCAGTCACAACTAATTCATAGCTGCAACATGCCCACGACGAGTCACGGCGATCTCCGCTGCCCGTATTATACCAGACGGAGACACACCATGGATATTATCGTTCAAATTCAACAGACTCTCGTGTTAATTGAGTAAAATGCTACCCGACGTTAGACAAAAATGCCAAGTCGTCGTGGTCAGCGACATTTCATCGCCATTCGCGTGGAAATGACGTGCAAAAGTTTATTCTCGCTCGGAATCGAGTGAGTCGATGCTCGGTATTTATCGACGATTCAATGAAGAATCGACGAACTCGTAACGCCTACGGCGCCTACCGCATAAGGGCCATTCGGTCAGAGACACCGACCCGCGGTAATGTAGTGGATGACAACGATGGAGAGCATACCCAAGACGATTACATCGACTCGAGCACCTCTCTTACATATACCGAAAGGGCCGCCGAGGCATCGGCGCCGAATGGTCTTGAGCATTGTTTTATATGGACAAAAACCTCATCGAAAGGGCGGATCCTCCGAAGCTTCTTCGAACATCATTGACGAGGAAATCGCCGGGCACGACGTTTCAGGCCAGGGACTTGCTGTATTGACAAGTGACTCGCCGCGCACGACGTTTCAGGCCAGGCACTTGCTGTATTCACAAGTGACTCGCCGCGCACGACGTTTGAGGCCAGGGACTTGCTGTATTCACAAGTGACTCGCCGCGCACGACGTTTCAGGCCAGGGACTTGCTGGATTTACAAGTGACTCGCCGCGCACGACGTTTCAGGCCAGGGACTTGCTGTATTCACAAGTGACTCGCCGCGCACGACGTTTCAGGCCAGGGACTTGCTGGATTTACAAGTGACTCGCCGCGCACGACGTTTCAGGCCAGGGACTTGCTGTATTGACAAGTGAGTCGCCGCGCACGACGTTTCAGGCCAGGCACTTGCTGTATTCACAAGTGACTCGCCGCGCACGACGTTTCAGGCCAGGGACTTGCTGGATTTACAAGTGACTCGCCGCGCACGACGTTTCAGGCCAGGGACTTGCTGTATTCACAAGTGACTCGCCGCGCACGACGTTTCAGGCCAGGGACTTGCTGTATTGACAAGTGACTCGCCGCGCACGACGTTTCAGGCCTGGGACTTGCTGTATTCACAAGTGACTCGCCGCGCACGACGTTTCAGGCCAGGGACTTGCTGTATTGACAAGTGACTCGCCGCGCACGACGTTTCAGGCCAGGGACTTGCTGTATTCACAAGTGACTCGCCGCGCACTACGTTTCAGGCCAGGGACTTGCTGTATTGACAAGTGACTGGCCGCGCACGACGTTTCAGGCCAGGGACTTGCTGTATTCACAAGTGACTCGCCGCGCACGACGTTTCAGGCCAGGGACTTGCTGTATTCACAAGTGACTCGCCGCGCACGACGTTTCAGGCCAGGGACTTGCTGTATTCACAAGTGACTCGCCGCGCACGACGTTTCAGGCCAGGGACTTGCTGTATTGACAAGTGACTGGCCGCGCACGACGTTTCAGGACAGGGACTTGCTGGATTTACAAGTGACTCGCCGCGCACGACGTTTCAGGCCAGGCACTTGATGGATTTACAAGTGACTCGCCGCGCACGACGTTTCAGGCCAGGGACTTGCTGGATTCACAAGTGACTCGCCGCGCACGACGTTTCAGGCCAGGGACTTGCTGTATTCACAAGTGACTCGCCGCGCACGACGTTTCAGGCCTGGGACTTGCTGTATTCACAAGTGACTCGCCGCGCACGACGTTTCAGGCCAGGGACTTGCTGTATTGACAAGTGACTCGCCGCGCACGACGTTTCAGGCCAGGGACTTGCTGTATTCACAAGTGACTCGCCGCGCACGACGTTTCAGGACAGGGACTTGCTGGATTTACAAGTGACTCGCCGCACACGACGTTTCAGGCCAGGGACTTGCTGGATTTACAAGTGACTCGCCGCGCACGACGTTTCAGGCCAGGGACTTGCTGGATTTACAAGTGACTCGCCGCGCACGACGTTTCAGGCCAGGGACTTGCTGTATTCACAAGTGACTCGCCGCGCACGACGTTTCAGGCCAGGGACTTGCTGTATTCACAAGTGACTCGCCGCGCACGACGTTTCAGGCCAGGGACTTGCTGTATTGACAAGTGACTCGCCGCGCACGACGTTTCAGGCCAGGGACTTGCTGTATTGACAAGTGACTGGCCGCGCACGACGTTTCAGGACAGGGACTTGCTGGATTTACAAGTGACTCGCCGCGCACGACGTTTCAGGCCAGGCACTTGATGGATTTACAAGTGACTCGCCGCGCACGACGTTTCAGGCCAGGGACTTGCCAGTTGTACGGAATTCACGCGCATTGCCCCTCATGAACAGAAGAGTGTTAAGTGCAGGCGCA
>NW_026707028.1:62500-72500 GCF_024137745.1 Phymastichus coffea | reverse complement strand
TGATCTCTGTGCAGAGTTGAGCACATCTGTTTGCTCTTTTTTATTAGTAATGAGATCAGCCCACGCAGCTGCCGCGTATGCTAAAGTGGGGGTAAAGACTCCTCTATAGATGATGGAGAGAGTTTTGAAGTTGAGGCCCCAAGTGGTTCCTCCGCATCTCCTCAAGTTTTCAAACAGGTCGGAGACCTTGTTTTTGAGGTATGTGCAGTGGGGGGTGATTTTAAAACCTTTTCCGAAGTGAACGCCAAGATATCTAACGCTTTGTTTAAATTTTATGTTTCCTGATCCTAGTCTGATGCATGGGTCGCGACTTGGCCACTTATTCTTTTCTACGCGAACTACCTGCCTACTTTCTTCTGCTGATTGTTCGTTCCTAACTTCCGTCCGAGCACTATTTGGGGCCTTGTCAATGTCCAGAGCCTTCAGGAAAATTCCCTCAGTTTTCTGTTCATTGATCTGTAATTTGGCCAATTTGCACCATTTGGTGATTGTGTCAACTACGGATTTCCCGAGGGTTTCTAGGTCCTTTCTGCTCGGGGCGCATAGCAGGGTCGATAGATCGTCTGCAAAAGCGACGAACATCGATCCCAGGACTTCCTCGAGGGAGTGGAGAAGAAAGTCGAATCCTATAACCCACCCGAAGGGTCCGATAACGGATCCTTGGGCGCATCCTTTTTCGGACAGTACGGAGGTTTGGCCACTACCCCATGACAGGGTAATGATCCTGTCTTGAAAATAGCTAAGGAGGACCCTGTAGATGTTCTTTGCGCATCCTTTATCTTTGAGTCCTTTGAGCATTATCGGACGCCAGATATTGTCGAATGCGCCGGTCACATCGAAGTTGAGGGCAGCGACGAGTTTGTGAGGGGATGTTTTCACAGCCTCGCGGAGTGCTAGGATGGCATCCTCGCATGACCGATTCGGTAAGAAGCCGAATTGACGGTCGGAGATTTTGCCTTCAGCTAGCATTTTGGGCATGAATCTGTTGCATAGCAATTTTTCAAAGAGTTTGCCTTGAACAGAGAGAAGAGTAATCATCCTGTATGATTTTGGATCTTTTGCATCCTTGCCCTGGCCCTTCGGGATGGCTCTTACGAGTCCCACCTTCCAGGTTTTGGGGAAGACGCCGTGCTCAAGACAACCATTGAAGAGCCTAGTGAATTCGCCGGAGATGACATGCACGGCTCGTTTGAGGACACTGACCTCTATTAGGTCTGTGCCTGGGGTTTTGTTATTTTTGAATCTTCTGACCGAATTGATGACTTCTCGTGGCACGAAGGCCTGAGTATCATCTGTGTCAGGTGGAGTTTCCACTTCGGTTCGAATGTTGGATTGTTCAGGGGTGTCATCTTCTATTCTATCGGCCGGGAAGTGCACCGCGAGGAGCCTGCTGGCTGTTTGCTCCATGTCGAGCGTGAAACCGTCGTCACACCGGAGTGCGCTAATCGCCCTCTCATTCGTCATTTTTCCGGCCTGGAGCTTGTATACGGTTCCCCAGGGATTCGAATTTCCGTGCGATGTGACGTAGTTTCTCCAGCATTCATTCCTGGCCTTTCTCACGGCGCGAGAGTACTTACGCAAGAGGGCGCTGTACTTCCCGCGCGCTTGTGGGTGGCATGCAGGATTCGCTTTCAACAGCCCCTGGCACGCACGCCTAGCTCGGTAGGCCTCACGCTTCAACCTATTTAAATCTTTTGTCCACCATGGGTTGGACTTTCTAAACCTAGTTTTCCTTGGCATGGTTAACTCACAGGTTTCAGTAAGTACCTGAGTGAGTGTGTTTGCCATGTGCTCCACTTCTTCCGGGTTCGTCAGCGCAAGGTTCGCCAGCTTTGCGAGTCGAAGGCTCTTCAGTTCAGTGTCGAACTGGTCCCAATTCGCTTTGAGCGTATTGAAACGTGTTGGACCCATTTCTGCGAGCCCGACCTCGGTAGCCGGAGAGTCGAGCGTGAATATGACGGCTTTGTGGGCACTTTTGAATTCAGAATCTAGTAACCTCCATTGGTGAATGGACGAGGCCATCTGCCCAGTGGACAAGGTTACATCTATGTACGAAATTTTGGGTCCCTTTTGGAATGTGGGAAGATCATTCCTGTTATTTGCAATGTGGAGTTTGTGTTGGCGAATGAAGTCGGCCAATTTTTCTCCGTTTTTCCATCGCAATCGGGACATGTCGGGGATACGTGGGCTCCAGGAGTTCCACTCTGCGTTGGTGTCAATACCAAGCAGGACGCGTTTCCCTCTCAGCGTGAAGAGCACCATTTCGAGGTGGCTGAGGTGCTTCTCGATTGGTTCACTGTATTGGAAATATGCCGATACAGCGAAGAAGGAGAAGCCAGGGGTCTTAATCTCTGCGCACGCGCAGTGCGTATTACTAAGCTGTTCTATGTAGAGGATCGCGAAATTGGGGTTTGCCACGCCTACTGCTGCCCATGGTTTTTCTGTTCTAGTTGCTACTAGCCTAATCGTTCTGCCTATGTCTGTAAAGAAATACTCCCCCCGGTTTAATTTATTGTAAGGCTCCTGAAGTAGGACTACATCAGGTTTGAGCCTGTTTACGCTTTCTCGCAGCTCACCACTGACAGTTTGGTCTCTGTCCATGTTGAGCTGCAAGACCCTAATTCCTGTCTTTGTTCGAGGAGAAGTTCCGGAGGTGGGGCTCTCTCCTGACGGGTTGCCTATAGTTCGCGCGCAGATGTCTACGAGTCGGATGCGGACGATTTTCGGGCAAAGTGGGTGGATGCCGTCGACCCGAGCCGACGGGCCACAGGCCGCAGGGACGCGAATTGGGGGACGCTCAAGTTCGCCGTCCGATGTCTGGGGCCGGTTAGCAGTACAGCTCGGGTCGAGGACAGAGCCTTCGGCGATCCTCCTCGTAGCATTTGACCACACACCAGCCGAGAGGTCCACCGATGTGCAGCTGCAGTCACATAATGACGACGCCTGCGGGCCCGCTTTCTCACCCTGACCAGCCGCCGGGACCTGAGCATCCGAGACTCTGGTCCGGTAACGTTTTTTTGTGTTAATTGTGCTAGCCATGTTAGTTTTGTTTGTGGGTTAAGCTTGTCCCCAGTGGGTCACCCAGTTCCACTGAGGAAGTTTTATAGAGTATCTTTCTCGCAGTCGAATCTCCTAAGAGATTCAACCCCCGGTTCCAGACTAAGCCTGGATTTCCGGTATATTGGCGACTGCGTCTTAAGGGCTCGCCTCTTTTCTGCCGTTGGGCTATTCCCGTGGGCATTCTAAAAATGAGCGAAAGACATGCAAAGCACCCTATCTTAATTATTAGGCGAATACCCTCTTTTCTGTAGCAGGAGCCGTCTCCTGTACAGGTACCTAGATGGGGCTTAAGAAAATAAAATATTTTAGTGTACCTGTAAGAAAGAAAGGAAGTTTTCTGCAAGGGGAAATTTTATATTAGTGCGTGCTGACCGCCTTTGCAGGAATCGCCTCTTTGGCCAAGGTCAGGACTAGTTCCTGAGTTGGCGCTATAGGATCGCGAAGAGTTTGTGCGGCTTATAGTCTATCTGCTTGTCTAAGGCTCTTCTTCAGGCGGTTTGCTTGATTAGCCTCTCAGGCCTAACTCAGGACTAGTTCCTGAGTTGGCGCTAGATGGTCGCGAAAGTGGTTTCGGATTATGCTAGTCCTACTTATCTAAGGCGATTTCATTCTGTCTGCTATTTGGCGATCAGCCTCCGGTTACCTAGAAATAAAGCGAGAATTCGTGCGGCGGAGGGAGAAAAATTGGGGCTGGGAGGGGGGAGTTTTCGTCGAGCTTAAAGTTCCACATAAAGTTCACTTACCCTCGTCCACAGCTTGGAGAGGGAGGAGGGCGAATGCTTTCCTGTTCATGGGTTTTTGCCATTACTTAGTACTGACACTCTCGTCCCTTATTCCCAGTATCATTCCGATACTGGTACTCACCCTCGAAGTCCCACGATGTTTGTTTGTTTACGCGGGTGCTCCGCGGTTGGATTTTGACGCGGCCCAACACCTCGATTTATTAACGTGGTGTGTTCCACGGACGGCTTATGACGCGCACCGGCTGCACGGTTTTAGTTTCGTGGTTTGCTCCACGGTTAGATTTTGACGCGGCCCAACACCTCGATTTATTAACGTGGTGTGTTCCACGGACGGCTTATGACGCGCACCGGCTGCACGGTTTTAGTTTCGTGGTTTGCTCCACGGTTGGATTTTGACGCGGCCCAACACCTCGATTTATTAACGTGGTGTACTCCACGGACGGCTTCTGACGCGCACCGGCTGCACGGTTTTAGTTTCGTGGTTTGCTCCACGGTTGGATTTTGACGCGGCCCAACACCTCGGTTTATTAACGTGGTGTACTCCACGGACGGCTTATGACGCGCACCGGCTGCACGGTTTTAGTTTCGTGGTTTGCTCCACGGTTGGATTTTAACGCGGCCCAACACCTCGATTTGTTAACGTGGTGTGTTCCACGGACGGCTTATGACGCGCACCGGCTGCACGGTTTTAGTTTCGTGGTTTGCTCCACGGTTGGATTTTGACGCGGTCCAACACCTCGGTTTGTTGACGTGGTGTACTCCACGGACGGCTTCTGACGCGCACCGGCTGCACGGTTTTGGTTTCGTGGTTTGCTCCACGGTTGGATTTTGACGCGGCCCAACACCTCGATTTATTAACGTGGTGTACTCCACGGACGGCTTATGACGCGCACCGGCTGCACGGTTTTAGTTTCGTGGTTTGCTCCACGGTTGGATTTTAACGCGGCCCAACACCTCGATTTGTTAACGTGGTGTGTTCCACGGACGGCTTATGACGCGCACCGGCTGCACGGTTTTAGTTTCGTGGTTTGCTCCACGGTTGGATTTTGACGCGGTCCAACACCTCGGTTTGTTGACGTGGTATGCTATTAGCTTATTTTTACTTTGTTTTAATTAGATATGTTTATTTTAATGTTTTAAGTTAATTTAAATTAATTTAGTTTAGTTTTTGTTTAATTTTTTTGTTTTATTATATTTGGTGTTTAATTTAGTTTAATGTAATTTAGTTTAATTTAATTTAATTTAGTTTAATTTAATTAATTTAGTGTCAGTTTGTTTTAATTTTAGTTTTGATTTAATTTTAATTTTAGTTTTAATTTATTTGAACTTGGTGCATTTTAATTTAGTATTTCATAGTTTTATGTTTATTTTTTATTTTCACTAATTTAGTCGAGTTGAATTTATTTAATTTATTTAACTTAAATTTGAATTCATTTGTTTTATTTATTTAATTTAATTCGATTTAATTTGTTTAATGTGTTCTTATTAATTGGGTTCGATTTATTCTGGTTTAGTATTTTTCTATATAATTTTAATTTAATTTAATTTATTTTAACTTTATTGTAATTTGGTTTAATTAAATTTGGTCTGCATTGATTGAATTAATTTGATTAATTAATAGAGGTTATTTAATTATTTTATTTTATTTTATTTTATTTTGTTTTATTTTATTTTCTTTTATTTTATTTTATTTTATTTTGTTTTATTTTGTTTTATTTTATTTTATTATTTATTTTATTTTATTTTATTTTATTTTATTTTATTTGATTTTGTTTTATTTTATTTTATTTTATTTTGTTTTATTTTATTTTATTTAGTTTTATTTTTATTTGATTGTTAAAATATATTTAAGTTAATCTAGTTATTCGTGTGTGCTTTTTATTAAGGTATTTATTTATTTGTTATTTTATAGTTGCATTTTTATTATTTATTTGGTTTATTTTAAATTTATTTTGGTGCAAGATGATTTTTAAATTATGTATTAATCTTATAAAATTATTTGGGTGTATGTTATGTTTGTATTATTGTTATTTAACATATTTGTTGTTTAATTATATTTTGTTTATAAGTTTATAGGTTTTCGTTTAGGTTTATTTAGCTTTTATTATTTTTGTATCTTTGTTTGTTGTATGTTGGTGTGTTTGTATGAATGAATTTATTTCTTTGTTTGTTTATAATTTGTTTTACAATTTGTTTGACCGTTGTAACAGTTTTGGATAATTATTTAAGCAGTTAGTTAATTTATTTTCACTTTAGGTAGATAGGGACAGTGGGAATCTCGTTAATCCATTCATGCGCGTCACTAATTAGATGACGAGGCATTTGGCTATTTTTTTTTTTTTTTTTTTTTTTTTATAGATGGAGAAATGCATTTACGCATCTCAGCAGATGTTGGTGCTGGTATGTGGGACTCACCTCATAGAGGAATACCCACTAAAACTCCATCTGTCACCTGCACTGATGATGTTGGTTGTGCAGGCCGCGGCTTTATTTCCCAGTGCCGACTTAAGATGGTGGGGCCTGGGTTACCCAAACGCTGTAGCGTGTTGACCGTAGCCGCCCTATCCTATCCCTTCTCGTGGAACAGGATTACTGGGATAGACACCAGTCATCCTGTTCCACCGTGTCCAATTCGTGTGCGAACCCTGCAAAGCTCTTGTTGTTATGCCTGGTAAGAGTTTTTGGAGTCCCAAGGAGGTCAGGTCATTAGCAGACCTCAACGACCAGATACCCTTCCATGAGAGGGTAATGGATGTGACCGAGATATTCTCGACCACAACCCCAACTCATTTGCTATATGGTGTTTAAGCGGTAGAGTATCATATTTTCTGCACTTGGTGTTATGTGCGTCGTCAAGTGATGCTGCTCCACTAACCACCTGTGCATCGATGACTTTGACGCTCCCATCCTTTACTGCAACGACATCAGGTTTCTGTAACCCTGATGGAAGACAGTAGTGCGGATTTTCGAACACGCGCCACCCCTTTTGCCTGAGCCCTGTCGCAGCTATGCGACAAATGGCATCATGCCTCAGAATTCGGCCACCATGAGTTCGGTGACAGCCCTGTACAATGTGCGCCGTAGTCTCCGCCACGTGACATCCGGCACGACAAAGCACAGGAACACCTCCGTCACGGCGCCCTCTAGATGTTCTTATTCTGGAGGGTAGAGCGTTAATTCGTGTCCTATGGTACTGGATATAATCCCGACCAGGGACTCTCGCACTACCTGCATCTACCCAAAAGCTGCTAGCGGTGACTTTAGCAGCCTCACGCAACTCGCTTCCATCGTTGGATTGATGGAGCCAGGACGCCCAATAACGCCGCCGATCTTCTGGACCCGTAAGTGACTGCCCATTATATGTGAGCAGCCCCTCAGCCCATCGGACCAGCTTAACGTTATATAGGTGTTGAGTTGCGTCCCGCACCGCAGGCGATGTGGAATGGGCCATTGCTAATAATCTAGCATGTATTTGTCCCGGCACAGATGTTATGAAAGCCGGGACTCCCAATCCACCATCCCTGCATTTGGCGTGGAAGTACCCCAACGGAGTATCTTTGGGCAAACGCAGCCACTTCCGAACTGCAATCCTCACCTGTCTATCCAGTGCCCTCAAGACCCTCGCAGTGGTCCGCGAAAGCACTAGACCATGATACAGGCGAGGAATAAGAAAGTAGCGAAGGATCTTAAGTCGCTGTTGAGGCTTGAGAGGAGCTCGAGTGATGTTATTTAGCTCTCTCTCTAAATATCCACCCGGCTTTTTGATACCTAATGGCGAGATGTTAATGCCTAGGTATCTAAACTGTTCCGTGGACCCAAGTTGTTTGACGGGTCCACCTTGAAGCTTAAATAGCGGGGTGCTTATTACTTTATAAGTCTTAGCTTTCCCCGCTATTTGGATGGAGATGGCCTGACTTTTTGATGGATTGAATTGCAGGCCATACTTGCGGGCCTCTTTCTCAGCAGTCTTCAGTAGTGTTTCCATCCCAGCCTTAGAGGACGCGAATAATACTATATCATCCGCGTATGCCATAGCGTTAGTCCGATGTTGATGGACTCTAAACCCGATGTTGTTGGGTAGTGATCTCATGACTCTGTCCACAACCATGGCAAACAGGATGCTTGACATGGGATCACCCTGTCTTACACCCCGGTTTACCACAACAGGTTGCGAACATTGTCCGGCCACTTGGAGCACCGTTCCACATTTCCGGTACATGTTGTCAATATACCGGACAAGGCTAGATGGTATGCCTTGTCCCCTCAATGCCGATGTAATGGCATAATGGCTGACACTGTCGAATGCCTTTGCGACATCCAACGACACAGCATGCATTTCACGAAGTGATGTCTTCGCTACGTGCAATGCCGTGTCAAGAACCATTGTGTTCTCAGCGCAGCCATCATGTAAACCTCTCTGCCGCTCGTCGATGATATTGGCTTTAACCAACCTCATCGCTATGATCTTATGTAGCTGACGAACGACAACAGAGGCCACACTTATGGGACGGAATTCTGATGGAAGTGAACTCCCATCCTTCTTGGGGACAAACACCGTCCTGCTGAGTAGAAGTTGAGATGGAAATTCTCCAACAGCCAGGACGATGTTGTAGAACAGTGCCCTCAAACGCATTGGCACACTCCTCCACTGTCGGCTGGAAATGCCGTCTAAACCAGCAGCCGAGGCGAGCGGTATCTCACTGTCCCTGATGTTATTGGGACAAATTGGATCTGCAAGCCATTGCAAAGTCGGGTCCTCACGAACGGCTATTCCCTCTTCCAGATGTTGGGATGGAGCATTGAGAATTGGTTCCCAAAACTCAATAAATTGCTCCATAGAGGGCTGAATGGCGCGCACCTCGCCATCCAGGACTAACTTAGCCGCTCGTGACATGTCCTTGGTCCACAAACTCTGCATGGCAGCATATTCCCGCCGCCTCTTACGCCAGTTTGAGATATGTGCAGTCGGCGTGTCCCTAGGTACTCTAGGGACACGATATTCTGTCTTGGGTGGAGGAAAGACCTTCATCACCCATTGATGACAATCATCAGATGTAGTTTGATTGCCATCCAGGAGGGCCTCTGCAATCTCGATCAGGTCAGAAGCTCGATGAGATGTAATCTCTCGAGCCAGCCCGATCGAATGCCTGATTGCATCGATATAGATGTTATTATCATTGCCCTCCTCCTGTGACAAGGGAAGCGTTAGATGGTCATCGCTATCCCTTGACACTTGATGGGTGGTTGGGCTGATGTTCGGTCCAACTACATCTGAGGAGGGACCTGGGGAGGGGCTTTGTAAAGCTGTTAGTTTTTGCATTACGAGGGCTTTATACGTCTCCTTCTTTCGGAGACCCTTCAGTCGCTCAAGATCACACCCAAGCGACTTCAAAAGGGGCGTAGATAATAGGTACTGCCGTATAAATCGGACACTGCCCTCGTGAATGGTCTTAGCCTCCTCCATGGCGACCAGTTCAACCTCCTCGTCTCTCCATCTCACCTTTCGATCTGCCAACTGCACTCTCTCATTAGCATTCTCAGGATGAGCTCTCCTTAAATGGACTCCAAGGCCGATCTTAGTGACAAACTCTCTCGCACAAATTGGACACTTGTGACGGCTGTTGTTGTTGCCATCACTTGGGGGCAAGACCGGACGGTCACGGTCAGTTGCCGAAGCAGGGCCGGTAGTCCGAGACCCCAGTGGGGCTACCGGCGGTGAGTCACTTGACTCACGAGAATAGGTATTTTGACTCGTGCCTGCTTCCAATGAAGTATAGGGAAGGCAACCCCATACTCCTTTACATACCACCTTCCTAGGGGGGATACCGCCACTAACAAGTGGGAAGGCTGGTCATGTGAGAGGGCTGCTCTCTCACGGTATCCCTCCGCCTTGAAGACTTTAGCTACACTTGAGCCACGTCAAATGTATTACTAGCGGTACCACGAAGAGGTAGCTTCAAGACTTGACTAAGTTAGAGGGGACACCTCTCCGCTTAGTCCATTGAGCAACTAAAAACTCCAAGTCCACGCGCATTGCTTTCCGCCACGCGCATTGCTTCCAGCCATACGCATTGCTTTTGGTCATACGCATTGCTTTCAAACACGCGCATGACTTCCAGCCATACGCATTGCTTTCGGCCATACGCATGACTTCCAGCCATACGCCGGAATAAGAGAGTCATAGTTACTCCCGCCGT
>NW_026707028.1:50000-55000 GCF_024137745.1 Phymastichus coffea | reverse complement strand
GCCAGGGACTTGCTGTATTGACAAGTGACTCGCCGCGCACGACGTTTCAGGCCTGGGACTTGCTGTATTCACAAGTGACTCGCCGCGCACGACGTTTCAGGCCAGGGACTTGCTGTATTGACAAGTGACTCGCCGCGCACGACGTTTCAGGCCAGGGACTTGCTGTATTGACAAGTGACTCGCCGCGCACGACGTTTCAGGCCAGGGACTTGCTGTATTGACAAGTGACTCGCCGCGCACGACGTTTCAGGCCAGGCACTTGATGGATTTACAAGTGACTCGCCGCGCACGACGTTTCAGGCCAGGGACTTGCTGGATTCACAAGTGACTCGCCGCGCACGACGTTTCAGGCCAGGGACTTGCTGTATTCACAAGTGACTCGCCGCGCACGACGTTTCAGGCCTGGGACTTGCTGTATTCACAAGTGACTCGCCGCGCACGACGTTTCAGGCCTGGGACTTGCTGTATTCACAAGTGACTCGCCGCGCACGACGTTTCAGGCCAGGGACTTGCTGTATTGACAAGTGACTGGCCGCGCACGACGTTTCAGGACAGGGACTTGCTGGATTTACAAGTGACTCGCCGCGCACGACGTTTCAGGCCAGGGACTTGCTGTATTCACAAGTGACTCGCCGCGCACGACGTTTCAGGCCTGGGACTTGCTGTATTCACAAGTGACTCGCCGCGCACGACGTTTCAGGCCAGGGACTTGCTGGATTCACAAGTGACTCGCCGCGCACGACGTTTCAGGCCAGGGACTTGCTGTATTCACAAGTGACTCGCCGCGCACGACGTTTCAGGCCTGGGACTTGCTGTATTCACAAGTGACTCGCCGCGCACGACGTTTCAGGCCAGGGACTTGCTGTATTGACAAGTGACTCGCCGCGCACGACGTTTCAGGACAGGGACTTGCTGGATTTACAAGTGACTCGCCGCGCACGACGTTTCAGGCCAGGGACTTGCTGTATTCACAAGTGACTCGCCGCGCACGACGTTTCAGGCCTGGGACTTGCTGTATTCACAAGTGACTCGCCGCGCACGACGTTTCAGGCCTGGGACTTGCTGTATTCACAAGTGACTCGCCGCGCACGACGTTTCAGGCCAGGGACTTGCTGTATTGACAAGTGACTGGCCGCGCACGACGTTTCAGGACAGGGACTTGCTGTATTCACAAGTGACTCGCCGCGCACGACGTTTCAGGCCAGGGACTTGCTGTATTCACAAGTGACTCGCCGCGCACGACGTTTCAGGCCTGGGACTTGCTGTATTCACAAGTGACTCGCCGCGCACGACGTTTCAGGCCAGGGACTTGCTGTATTGACAAGTGACTCGCCGCGCACGACGTTTCAGGCCAGGGACTTGCTGTATTCACAAGTGACTCGCCGCGCACGACGTTTCAGGACAGGGACTTGCTGGATTTACAAGTGACTCGCCGCACACGACGTTTCAGGCCAGGGACTTGCTGGATTTACAAGTGACTCGCCGCGCACGACGTTTCAGGCCAGGGACTTGCTGGATTTACAAGTGACTCGCCGCGCACGACGTTTCAGGCCAGGGACTTGCTGTATTGACAAGTGACTCGCCGCGCACGACGTTTCAGGCCAGGCACTTGCTGTATTCACAAGTGACTCGCCGCGCACGACGTTTCAGGCCAGGGACTTGCTGGATTTACAAGTGACTCGCCGCGCACGACGTTTCAGGCCAGGGACTTGCTGTATTCACAAGTGACTCGCCGCGCACGACGTTTCAGGCCAGGGACTTGCTGTATTGACAAGTGACTCGCCGCGCACGACGTTTCAGGCCAGGGACTTGCTGTATTGACAAGTGACTCGCCGCGCACGACGTTTCAGGCCTGGGACTTGCTGTATTCACAAGTGACTCGCCGCGCACGACGTTTCAGGCCAGGGACTTGCTGTATTGACAAGTGACTCGCCGCGCACGACGTTTCAGGCCAGGGACTTGCTGTATTCACAAGTGACTCGCCGCGCACGACGTTTCAGGCCTGGGACTTGCTGTATTCACAAGTGACTCGCCGCGCACGACGTTTCAGGCCAGGGACTTGCTGTATTCACAAGTGACTCGCCGCGCACGACGTTTCAGGCCTGGGACTTGCTGTATTCACAAGTGACTCGCCGCGCACGACGTTTCAGGCCAGGGACTTGCTGTATTGACAAGTGACTCGCCGCGCACGACGTTTCAGGACAGGGACTTGCTGGATTTACAAGTGACTCGCCGCGCACGACGTTTCAGGCCAGGGACTTGCTGTATTCACAAGTGACTCGCCGCGCACGACGTTTCAGGCCAGGGACTTGCTGTATTCACAAGTGACTCGCCGCGCACGACGTTTCAGGCCAGGGACTTGCTGTATTGACAAGTGACTCGCCGCGCACGACGTTTCAGGACAGGGACTTGCTGGATTTACAAGTGACTCGCCGCACACGACGTTTCAGGCCAGGCACTTGATGGATTTACAAGTGACTCGCCGCGCACGACGTTTCAGGCCAGGGACTTGCCAGTTGTACGGAATTCACGCGCATTGCCCCTCATGAACAGAAGAGTGTTAAGTGCAGGCGCATTGCATTTGCTGTTGTGGTCAAGGAGTCCCCCCTCCATCCCTTCTAACAATCCTGTTTGCTCGTTCCAGCCGACTAGATATCGGCCTGCTCCCGAGCGAGTGTACCCACAGCAGCGGTGCGAGCTCGTGGCATTAGCCTACTTCTCACATAATGAGCATTACCACCAACTATTTTCCATCTGTTATAGGCAATCGAGTCCGCTTTATGGAGGGTCACTAACGCTTTGATATTTCCACAGTTCGTGCTAAACGAGCGCCGGACGCTGCGTCGACGGAGCTCAGTCCGGAGCGGCGAACCCAGCTGTGCGCCGGTGTTCGCCGTAGCGCCACGTTGTCGGCGTACGGTCGCCGTTTCCACTGATTTTTGCGCGTTCAAATGAGAAGTTTGTCTGCCGGACAGTAGTTCGACGATAATATATAAGGACGACAGTCGAAATACCGTTAATACATTCGCGCCTATCACCAATCGGAAGACGTGCTCTATTGCCAGAGCTTTAAGAAGAAAAACTCGGAGTCGACGTTCGCCGCCTATTGACCAGGTCGAGAGAGCCGTCATCGAGTTCACGCGCATCCCCACCGAAACGTACATGTTCACGCGCATCGCTCTCCTTGGCCACGCATACGCAGCACATGTTCACGCGCATTGCTTTCGTTGGCCAGGAAAAAGGAAGCACAAGTCCACGCGCATTGCTTTCCTTGGCCAGCCAAACTCAGCACAAGTCCACGCGCATTGCCTTCCTTGGCCTCGCAAACGCAGCACAAGTCCACGCGCATTGCCTTCCTTGGCCTCGCAAACGCAGCACATGTTCACGCGCATTGCTTTCGTTGGCCAGGAAAAAGGAAGCACAAGTGCACGCGCATTGCTCTCGTTGGCCAGGCAAAAGGAAGCACAAGTGCACGCGCATTGCTTTCGTTGGCCAGGAAAAAGGAAGCACTAGTGCACGCGCATTGCCTTCCCGGCCAGCGAAACGCAGCACAAGTCCACGCGCATTGCCTTCCTTGGCCTCGCAAACGCAGCACATGTTCAAGCGCATTGCTCTCGTTGGCCAGGAAAAAGGAAGCACTAGTGCACGCGCATTGCCTTCCCGGCCAGCCAAACGCAGCACAAGTCCACGCGCATTGCCTTCCTTGGCCTCGCAAACGCAGCACATGTTCAAGCGCATTGCTCTCGTTGGCCAGGAAAAAGGAAGCACTAGTGCACGCGCATTGCTCTCCCGGCCAGCCAAACGCAGCACAAGTCCACGCGCATTGCCTTCCTTGGCCTCGCAAACGCAGCACATGTTCAAGCGCATTGCTCTCGTTGGCCAGGAAAAAGGAAGCACTAGTGCACGCGCATTGCTCTCCCGGCCAGCCAAACGCAGCACAAGTCCACGCGCATTGCCTTCCTTGGCCTCGCAAACGCAGCACATGTTCACGCGCATTGCTTTCGTTGGCCAGGAAAAAGGAAGCACAAGTGCACGCGCATTGCTTTCGTTGGCCAGGAAAAAGGAAGCACTAGTGCACGCGCATTGCCTTCCCGGCCAGCCAAACGCAGCACAAGTCCACGCGCATTGCCTTCCTTGGCCTCGCAAACGCAGCACATGTTCACGCGCATTGCTTTCGTTGGCCAGGAAAAAGGAAGCACAAGTGCACGCGCATTGCTCTCGTTGGCCAGGCAAAAGGAAGCACAAGTGCACGCGCATTGCTTTCGTTGGCCAGGAAAAAGGAAGCACTAGTGCACGCGCATTGCTTTCCCGGCCAGCCAAACGCAGCACAAGTCCACGCGCATTGCCTTCCTTGGCCTCGCAAACGCAGCACATGTTCAAGCGCATTGCTCTCGTTGGCCAGGAAAAAGGAAGCACTAGTGCACGCGCATTGCCTTCCCGGCCAGCCAAACGCAGCACAAGTCCACGCGCATTGCCTTCCTTGGCCTCGCAAACGCAGCACATGTTCAAGCGCATTGCTCTCGTTGGCCAGGAAAAAGGAAGCACTAGTGCACGCGCATTGCTCTCCCGGCCAGCCAAACGCAGCACAAGTCCACGCGCATTGCCTTCCTTGGCCTCGCAAACGCAGCACATGTTCACGCGCATTGCTTTCGTTGGCCAGGAAAAAGGAAGCACAAGTGCACGCGCATTGCTTTCGTTGGCCAGGAAAAAGGAAGCACTAGTGCACGCGCATTGCTCTCCCGGCCAGCCAAACGCAGCACAAGTCCACGCGCATTGCCTTCCTTGGCCTCGCAAACGCAGCACATGTTCACGCGCATTGCTTTCGTTGGCCAGGAAAAAGGAAGCACAAGTGCACGCGCATTGCTCTCGTTGGCCAGGCAAAAGGAAGCACAAGTGCACGCGCATTGCTTTCGTTGGCCAGGAAAAAGGAAGCACTAGTGCACGCGCATTGCTTTCCCGGCCAGCCAAACGCAGCACAAGTCCACGCGCATTGCCTTCCT